>NC_041383.1:643520418-643542301 GCF_002162155.2 Triticum dicoccoides | reverse complement strand
GCAGCTAAGCCCCCGAGTGGGAGGATTGCTCTCCACTCGGAATGTTTTTTAACTTAGGTGATTACGGGGTCGCAGTTAAGCCCCCGAGTGGGAGGATTGCTCTCCACTCGGAATGTTTTTTAACTTAGGCGATTACAGGGTCGCAGCTAAGCCCTCGAGTGGGAGGATTGCTCTCCACTCGGAATGTTTTTTAACTTAGGCGATTACGGGGTCACAGCTAAGCCCCTGAGTGGGAGGATTGCTCTCCACTTGGAATGTTTTTTAACTTAGGTGAATCGGATTCGCAGCTAAGCTACCCACTGGGGGATTTGGACATCGATGATTATGGGAAACTGATCATTATGATACTGAAAAAATCTTGTCTTTGGAAAGCAGACTGAAATACTTTTATTACAACTCGTCAGGTCGAGTGATCTATGTGTAGAAGTGGCAGAGCAGCTCTGCGTTCCACGCACGTGGCTCATCCATCTTCTTGGCTATATTGTAGATGTGGTAAGCTCCATTGTGAAGCACCTTGGTGATGATGAAGGGGCCTTCCTAGGCCGGAGCAAGCTTGTGAGGCCATTTCTGATCCACTCGGAGTACCAGGTCTCCTTCTTGGAATGCTCGTCCTCTGATATTTCGGGCATGGAATCGACGCAGATCTTGCTGGTAGATGGTCGACCGAATCAAAGCCATCTCACGCTCTTCTTCCAGGAGATCAACGGCCTCTTCTCGTGCTTCCTCAGCTTCAGCTTCTATGAATAGTTCCACTCGGGGGGTGTTGTGCAGCAAATCACTCGGAAGTACAGCCTCGGCGCCATACACCAAGAAGAAAGGAGTCCGGCCAGTCGACCGATTCGGTGTTGTTCTCAGCCCCCACAAGACAGACGACAACTCTGTTACCCAGGCTCCAGCAGCATGCTTGAGGTCACTCATTAGGCGGGGCTTTAATCCTTGGAGGATCAAACCATTCTCCCTTTCAGCTTGTCCATTCGACTGCGGGTGTGTGACTGATGCGTAGTTGACCCAAGTGCCTTGGGTCGCACAAAACGCCTTAAACTCGTCAAAATCAAAGTTGGAGCCATTATCTATGATAATGTTGTGAGGAACTCCATATCTGAATATCAACACCTTGATGAAACTGATAGCACTGCTTGCACCAAGGTTCTTGATGGGCCTGGCTTTGATCCATTAAGTGAACTTGTCGACTGCTACAAGCAAATGAGTGAAACCACTCGCACCGGTTTCGAAGGTGCCGACCATGTCCAACCCCCAGACTGCAAACGGCCAGACGAGTGGAATAGTCTTCAAGGCAGATGCGTGTTTGTGGAACATGTTGGAGTAGAACTGGCAGCCTGCACACTTGTCGATTATATCTTTAGCCATTTCGTTTGCTCGAGGCCAATAAAATCCCGCTCGGTATGCTTTGTCCATGATGGTCCGAGAGGACGCATGGTGACCACAGGTCCCTGAGTGGATATCATTTAGGATCATTCGACCTTCCTCTGGGGTGATGCAGCGCTGAGCCCCTCCTGTGACACTTTCTCTGTAAAGCTGCCCTTTCATCACTATAAAGGCTTTGGATTGACGGGCTTCATCATCATCCTATGGGAGTTCCTTCCTGAGAATGTACGCAATGTACGGTATTGTCCAGTCATGTGTGATCACCAAGACCTCCATGATCAAGTCGACCACAACTAGAATCTCGATTTCAGTCGGGTTGGTAGATCTTACGGGTTGCGGGGGCTCCTCCTTGAAGGGATGCTCTTGTACTAACGGGGTGTGAAGATGCTCCAAGAACACATTGCTGGGGATAGGTTTCCGAGTGGAACCTATCTTTGCCAGATCATTAGCCTCCTGATTCTTGATTCGTGGTATGTGGTGGAGCTCTAACCCCTCAAACTTCTTCTCTAGCTTTCTCAATGCGTTGCAATAACCGGCCATTGCGGGACTCCTGACATCCCATTCCTTCATTACCTGATTAACCACTAGGTCTGAGTCGCCGTAGACCATCAAGCGTTGGACGCTGAGTGAAATGGACATACGCAACACATACAATAGTGCCTCATATTCAGCTTCATTGTTAGAAGAATCAAAGTGAATCTGGAGGACATAACTGAGCTTGTCTCCTCGTGGGGACATTAAGACCACTCCTGCGCTAGAGCCATTCAACATCTTGGACCCATCAAAGAACATCGTCCAATGTTCCGACTGGATTTGAGTCGGCTGCTGTTGTTCTGTCCACTCTACAAGGAAATCTGCAATTGCTTGAGACTTGATGGCCTTCTTCGCCTCAAACTTGATATCCAATGGAAGAAGTTCAATCGCCCACTTTGCCACTCGACCAGTTGCATCTCTATTGTTTAGAATCTCTGATAGTGGAGCATCGCTGACGACTGAAACTGAATGATCACAGAAATAATGTGCAACCTTCTTCATAGTTAAGTACATCCCATAAACAAGCTTTTGATAATGGGGGTATCTCTGCTTGGACAGGGTCAAGACCTCCGAAATGTAATAGAGTGGGCACTGAACTTTGAAGTTTTTGCCTTCCTCTTCCTGCTCGACTGTGAGCACTGTGCTGACAACTTGTCATGTGGCTGCGATGTAAAGCAAAAGAGGTTCTTTACTGATTGGAGCAGCAAGCACCGGCTGGGTGGAAAGCAGGGCTTTGAGCTCTTCAAACGGTGTTTCGTCTTCATCATTCCACTCGAACTTGTTATACTTCTTCATCAGTTGGTAAAGAGGCAATGCCTTTTCACTGAGGCGTGAGATGAATCGACTCAATGCAGCCAAACAACCAGTAAGCTTCTGAACATTATGCACTTGCACTGGGCGCTTCATTCGGAGGATTGTCTTCTCTAGATTTGCGTCGATTCCTCGTTCGGAAACGAGAAAACCGAGTAATTTTCCGCCTGGGACTCCGAATGTGCATTTTGATGGATTGAACTTGATATCATACCTTCTTAGGTTGGCAAAGGTTTCAGCGAGGTCAGTCAGCAGGTCGGAACCTTTGCATGACTTAACCACTGGGTCGTCCATGTATGCTTCCACATTCCGGCTGATCTGAGTGAGCAGGCACTTATGAATCATGCGCATAAATGTGGCACCAGCATTCTTGAGGCCGAAGGGCATGGTGACATAACAAAAACACCCGAACAGGGTGATGAAAGCAGTCTTGATCTCGTCGGGTCCAAATAGTCGGATCTGATGGTACCCGGAATAGGCATCTAGGAAGGACAGTCGCTTGCACCCTGCAGTTGAGTCGACTATCTGGTCAATGCGGGGCAGAGGAAAATGATCTTTCGGGCAGGCCCGATTGATGTGCTTGAAGTCAATACACATTCGAAGTGATTTGTCTTTCTTGGGAACCATAACGACATTGGCGAGCCACTCGGAGTGGTATATCTCGCGGATGAACTCAGCGGCCAGAAGCCGAGCCACCTCCTCACCAATTGCCTTCCTTTTCTTTGTGGCGGACCGACGGAGATGCTCTTTGACAGGTTTTGCTTTCGGATCGACCCGCAAATGGTGCTCAGCCAGTTCTCTGGGTACACCTGGCATGTCAGATGGCTTCCATGCGAAGATGTCCCAGTTCTCACAAAGGAACTTGATGAGAGCATCTTCCTATTTGCTATCGAGTGTCGTGGAGATGTGGGTCGGAGCAGCATTGGGATCGGTCGGGTGGATGTGAACCGGCTTGGTCTCTCCCACCGACTAGAATGCGGACTCCGAGGCAGGCCTCTTGGCACACAGCAAATCACTCGGATCTGCTGTCTTTTGATACTCTTGGAATTCCCAGCTGCCATCTGCTCATGTGCTATCTTTGCACCGTCCTGAAGACAATCTTCTGCTTTTTTTCCGGTTACCGGAGACCGTTATCACACCTTTGGGGCCAGGCATCTTCATCTTGAGGTACACATAACATGGTCGAGCCATGAAACTAGCATAGGCAGGTCTGCCCAGAATGGCGTGATAAGCACTCTGGAAATCCACAACCTCAAACGTCAACTTTTCTTTGTGGTAATTTTTCTCATCGACGAAAACCACATCAAGAGCAATCTGGCCGAGTGAATCATCTTTCTTTCCTGGGATGACTCCGTGAAACTTCATGTTGCTCTCGCTGAGTTTGGACATCGTAATGCCCATTCCCTTAAGAGCTTCGGTGTACACAATATTGAGGCCACGCCACCATCCATCAGAACTTTGGTCAGTCGAGTGCCCCCGACGACTGGGTCGACCACCAGCGCCTACCGCCCAGGGGTAGCTACTCGTGGCGGGTGGTCTGACTGATCGAATGTGATAGGAGTTTTTGACCACTTCAGATATTTTGGTGTTGCCGGAGCAACCATGTTCACCTCTCTGTTAATGACTTTCAGTCGACTTCTGCTCTCGACATCAGCAAAAATCACCAGGGTGGCATTAACATGGGGATATCCTTCTTCCTCTTCTTCCTTGTCTTCCTCCTTCTCAAAAAAATCTTTATCTTTCTCGCTGGGCTGACCCTTCTTCTGGAAGCTCTGGATCAGGAGTCGACAATGTCGAGTGGTATGCTTGGGGAGGATCAGATTCCCCTCTTCATCTTTCTTAGTGTGAATATGACACGGCAAATCCATCACATCATTTCCATCTTGATCATTTACTTTCTTGGGATTCCAGGGCCCTTTGGGCTTCCCTTTGAACTTTCCTTGATTCAACACTGCTGCCTCGGCAGGTCCTGCTGCCTCAGCCTTTCGCTTCTGCTTCCGACTGGAATTTTCTCCTCCGATGTCCTGGGCGACTGTTTTATGCTTACCACTCCGGAGTCGGTCTTCCTCTTTGCCGTTAGCGTACTTGGTGGCAATCTCCATTATCTGACTCAGTCATATCTCCTGTCCGACCGAACTTCAGATTGAGCTCTCTGTAGCGAACGCCCTCTTTGAAGGCACATACTGCTTGGTGATCTGATACATTCTCCACTATATGGTGCAGAGTGATCCATCTCTAGATATAGTCTCTCAAGGTTTCATTCGGTTTCTGTACACAATGCTGCAACTCTGGTAGACCGGTAGGCCTCTTGCAGGTACCCTCGAATGTTCTGGTAAACACTCGAGCTAACTCATCCCAACTCAAAATGCTCCCAGGGGCCAACTGATTTAGCCAAGCTCTGGCAGAACCTTCAAGCATCAGAGGGAGGTGCTTCATGGCCACCTCATCACTGCTTCCACCGATGTGCACAGCCACTCGGTAATCTTCAAGCCAAGTGTCGGCTTCGACTCTCCCGTGAACTTGCTGACACCAGTTGCCAATCTGAAGTTGTGGGGGATCTCAGTGGGCCTGATGGCTCTTCTGAAACACTCTGGACCAAACACGTGGACCCTGCTTCCGTTGGGCCTGTCCCTGTCTAGCC
The DNA here is from genome assembly GCF_002162155.2 of Triticum dicoccoides. Taxonomy (NCBI): domain Eukaryota; kingdom Viridiplantae; phylum Streptophyta; class Magnoliopsida; order Poales; family Poaceae; genus Triticum; species Triticum dicoccoides. The sequence continues at coordinate 643,536,930 of NC_041383.1, read as the reverse complement.
CTTCTCTGTATGCTCTATTCCGGTCGACCAAGCCCTGAACAAGGACTAACCTCGCATCGAACCCAGGCTCTCTTGGGTCGACTAGAACTCTGCGGTCATTACCGTATGGACGCCTATCGTCATACTGTCGGGGCGCATATGACCCGCCCCTCGGAAGGGGCGAAGGCACTCGACGGTAGTTGTCGCGGGCGAACTCACGATAATCATCTCCATGAAATCTTCCCAAGTGCAGATCCTGGCGGTGCTCATGATCCCTTTGCATCAACGGTGACCTAGGACTGTGTGCCGACTGAATGGTATCTGTCATTACCGATTGACTGTGAATTCTGTTCCGCGACTGGTACACGATAGAGTTCTGATCTCCTGCTGCCCGGAGCAGCGCTCTGATCTGTTTGAAGCCCCTTCCCGCCTCTGAGCGAGACGGCTGAATGGACTCTGCAATATGCACAGCAGCTGCGAGATTTTGAATCGACGTACGGAATACCTGAGTTTTCGAAGGAAACAGTTGTCGTGAACGCCGCCTGGATCCGGTGATCAATCGACGGGCACGCTCATCGAGAGAATGTTGGAGATTCTCCAAACGAGTGCGCTCAGCCAGCGTGGCCAGGCGCACGTCCTCCAAAGCCCGAGCCTCGGCGGTTTCCCCTATGATGGGGGTATGAAGAGCCTCCTCATTGCAGCGATGCAGCTCCTCCCTCTGCTGCGAACTGAGAGGTTGGGGCAGGTACTCCTCATGGTCGAGTGATGTACCGTCGCCGTCCCTGTTCTCGCCGCTGCGACGGAAACCGGGCGGGCCGAGATGAGAGTCGACCATGAGGACCTCCGCCGCGGGGTCACAACTCCCGCTCTCAGAAAGTGTGTCTGCTAAGTCAGTCGACGGGTCGACTGGACTGCAGTGATATACGCCGGGCTCTATCACCGTGACTTGGGGGGTGAATGTCTGTCGAGCCACCGCGTGCTTCACCCACCGCTGGAGCCGTGATCGACCCGACCTCTTGTGGCGGCGTCCAGCGGAGTGAGAGTACAGCACGGGCATTGACTGGTACTTGGTCGACGGCTGCCGGAGGAGGACGCCGCGGGCACTCACGCGGAAGTACGACGAACACCGGATCGACAGTGCCTCAACGTCGAGGGGGGCCTCCTGGAGCCAGGCTGAGTTGTCGATGATGAAAGTGAGCACGCCGAGTCAGAACTCGCGGCCCATGATCAAACTGCCGCTGGAAACCATGTTGATGAAGACTGAAGAAAATGCAACCTCGCCGGAAGTCGCTAAGACGCTTTGCCCCAAGGTGGGCGCCAACTGTCGTGGTACTAAGACTGACTTTAAGAGTAGGGGGTACGTATGGGGAGGCAAGGTCCTAGCTACGGTGAGATTGTACGCAAGTGTTTACGAGTTCGGGCCCCTCTCGTAGGAGGTAAAAGCGCTACGTCTCGGTGCCCTGAGGCGATCAACTGGATTATGATGCATGTTACAGGGGGTGCGAACCCTTGTGGAAGAGGAGGGGTGGCTTATATAGAGTACGCCAGGACCCCAGCCATCCCCCATTACAGAGAGTTGATTGTACAAAAAGAGAGGGCATTACTGATAACGCCAACTATAAAGTGCTATTAATGCCTTTGAAGACTACGGAGTGAATGCTTGACCGTTGCTGTCCTGTGCAACTCCTGGTCTTCAGTAGGTCGAGTGGTTTCTTGTATGGTTGAGTGATATCAGGAAGGAGGGGTACCCGAGTGGCATGACTGGTCGAGTGGATTGCACTCGACGTCTTCAATTGGTATTCCCTGTTGTCTCTGGGGTGCCTTTGCTTCCAGGGTAGTGACCTTGGGTAGGGCGTATAGGTCAGGCCTATGACCCTACCCTAGGTCTATATCCTCATCAGGTACCCTAGAACACACAAGTTGATTGTTTAGCCGTGTGCGGTGCCCCCTCCCCCACAGTTACACACCTCGGTCATATCGTCGTAGTGCTTAGGCGAAGCCCTGTGCCGGTAACTTCATCATCACCGTCACCACGCCGTTGTGTTGACGAAACTCTCCCTCGACCTCAGCTGGATCTAGAGTTCGTGGGACGTCACCGAGCTGAACGTGTGCAGATCTTGGAGGTGCCGTACCTTTGGTGCTAGGATCGGTCGGATCGTGAAGACGTACGACTACATCAACCGCGTTGTCATAACGCTTCCGCTTTCGGTCTACGAGGGTACGTAGACAACACTCTCCCCTCTTGTTGCTATGCATCACCTAGTGATAGATCTTGCGTGATCATAGGAATTTTTTGAAATTACCGCGTTCCCCAACAGGGGAAGCTCTCGGAAGTTGTTGGGAAGTTTGGACGTTCGCCATGCCAGATTCCCACACCCTTGTCTCACCCAAAAATCCACCTAGAGACTGTGTTTTTCACAATTATGTCCTCCTACTCCACTCTCTATCCACACTCCTAGAGATTGACGCCTCAGCCGTACCCACTTCCTCGGATCTTGCACAGGCCTTGCCGAACTTGTTTATGTATAATTTTGGTTTAAAGCATTGATATATTGCCAGCATATGACGTTTTTAAATGTCCGTTTTACAATCCGACGTTGTTCCATTATCATACCATGTTCAAATCCGGCATTCGAACCTGCATCCGTTCTGCTTCCCGATCTGAAAATATATTTGGAATATGATACGGTATAAGAATTATCCATTCGAATCTGATCTGGCTTCACCCATAGTGGTAGCAATGCATGGTGCCATAGGTGGGCATGCTTTTGCGGGATCTTTGTGGCCATCGATGTGGAAACATTTATGGTCGTAGGGCATCTCCAACGCCGACCCCCAAATTCTCTCTCGCGCATGCAACCGACTCTACCCATGTGCCTCGAGTTGCATCCCTCGGGCCTGGCTCTAACGTCCAATTCCAGTGCTCCTCCAGAGCCAGGCCCAGATGTGCTTTAAGGTTTGTGCGTGCCAAGATTATGGTGCAATCCACTCAATCAAACGGCCCAAAATTGCATCTAGCGAGCCCGGCTGAGCCTAATGCACTCTACCAAAGGTTGCATGACTTTTTTTAACACAGTACAGACGCAAGCGCTCATATACACGCGCATACACTCACCCCTATGAACGCGCACACGCACATACTACCCCTATGAGCACCTCCGAAAAACTGAGCCGGCATATCATCTTGAAATTTACGAAGTCAGCGTAGACACCTCACTGTCGGCGGGAACGTCTCCTCACACTAAATGCGCATCGCCGGAAATCCTGAAATAAATCCAGAAATAAATGCGAGCACCAGGATTTGAACCCTAATGGGCTGGGGATACCACAGTCCCTCTAACCATCCAACCACAAATTGGTCGCTAGGTTGCACGACTTGACAAAATCTTTCTGACCTTTTAAATTTGTACTCCCTCCGTCCCATAATGTAAGACATTTTTTAATGGAAAAGACATGTCATAGTCACCTTGTGCCAGCTCTGTGATCAATTGATGATTGGTTATGGTAGTTAACCCAACTCTCAACGCGTCAACTGACTACCATACAATCCCAAGTTTGCAACTCTCAACACGTCAACATACATATAAGAGAAAATTAGTTATGGTGGTTACACTGCCACAAACCAACCTCTGATCTACCAACATGACTCCAGTTCCAACACTATATAAACGCACGCAACGACGATGCATCCATCCATCCATCCATTGGCACTCCAACTTCTTTCCCTCGACTTAATCGTGCATGCTTGTGCTAAGTCGTGACAAGTTTCAGATAGGCAGCTACAGAGATCACGATGGACCTCAGGGCGCTCGCCTTGGCCGCTACCGTGCTCCTCGCCCTGGCCGCGCCGGCGCCGGTACTCGGGCAGGGCGTGGCGACGTCGTGCACGGCGTCGCTCATCACCAGCTTCACACCGTGCCTCAGCTTCCTCACCAACAGCACCAACGGCGGGGGGTCGTCGCCGACGGCGGACTGCTGCCGGTCCCTGTCGGCGGTGGTGACCACGAGCACCAGCTGCGCCTGCCTCATCCTGACCGGCAACGTGCCGCTCGGCCTGCCCATCAACCGGACCCTCGCCGTCACGCTGCCCAAGGCCTGCAACTCCATGTCCGTCCCGCTCCAGTGCAAAGGTACCCACATCCTGTCCCGAAAGCACCGGCGAGAATCGAACTGTTGAGTTGAGCGTGAAGTTTCCGTTTCTCATTTGGGTGTGAACTGCAGATACGTCGGCTCAGCTCCCAGCTCCGGGCCCCGTCGCTGTCTCTCCTGCCATGCCCCCGCTGCGTAAGAACCTCGCTTAACAGTTAACTTCCTCTGCCAGTCGATGGGTCTGGCTTTTCTTTTTGCAGCGATTGATTTTCACTGATGAATTGCCGTGGATGATCTTGTCGAATTTGCAGCGCCAATGACGCCGGAGTCGCCGGAACCACCGTCCGAGACCACCCTGACGATGCCGCCGGCTAGCCAGACCCAGGGGCAGACGAGGCCGCAGGTGGTGCCCAGCTCTGCCTGGAGGAACAGTGCGCCTGTGTTCATGATGCTCTCCATCATTGGAGCCATGCTGGTCTGATCGGATTCGAGTTAAGCTGAGCACGCAGAGCAGCACTGTTGCTGCAAGACGTGCTGATTGCTAGTACTAGTATATGAGTTTTTCGTGCTTGTTTTGTCGGACACTTGTACACATATGAAAATACTATATTAATTCAATTATTGGGCATGTACGCAATACTATTTGGTTTTCCATTGAAAAAAGTCTAAAACAAATCTTGAACTTATAGACGAACGCTAAATCAAACCCTGAACATGTATCCCTGAAATTAGCCCACCGAGCTATCTGATCCGGGTCTACTTTGAACCTTGAGGCGTCGTCATTGGAAAAAGAGTACTCCAACCTCATTAGCACACCGAACGGCTTCAAATGGACCTTGTTCGAGCAATGCTTGCAAACGATTTACTATTCTTTGATCAGAAAAGGGTTAGTCCCCCCTATAGGCGAGTGAGCGACATTGATTAATGATTACACCAAGGTAAATAACATGAAAATTTCGGCTCGTGCGCGGTTCCTAATCCCTTGTGAGAACATCTGGTGGTGAAATACAAAGAAACCCGTAAAAAACGCAAAGATGACCAATTCACCAATTCACACATTAATAAGCTGTAGCTGCAACAAAACAAATTTGATTGATCACCGCAATGTCACAGAAGTAGCAGAATCCTAATACACAGATTACCACCACCAAATAAGATTGTTCACAAATTTTATTTTATTTTTCTTATTTTCAATTGTTTGTTTATGTTTTAAAAAATTGACCACGTTTCCAAATTTGTTTGGAATTTCAAATTTTGTTCTAAAAATTTGAAATATGTTCATGATCTCAAAAAATTGTTCCTGTTTTTGAAATTTATTCACAAATTTCAAAAAATGTTTGTGCTTTTAAACAAACATTCAAAAAATTTAAAAAATGGTTGTACTTTACAAAAATTGTTCATAAATTCAAAAAATGTTCGCCTTTTCCAAAATTCTTGAGTAATTTCAAAAAATATACTGACTGTTTTTGTATAAATTTGTCACAACATTTCAAAAAAATTTCAGGGTTTCGAAAAATCTTTCCATTTTTCAAAAGTTGTTCACAAATTTCAAGAAATGTCCATGTTTTTTTCAGGAGTTTCAAAAAGTTCAGTTTCAAAATTTTGTTCACAAATTTCAAAAAAATATGTCTTCAAATTCTGTTTGTGACTTTCAAAATATGTTCGCGGTTTCAAATTTTGTTTTGGAATTTCAAAAAAATTGTTCCTGATTTTCAAAAAATGTTCCTTCTTTTGAACATGTGTCAGTTTTTTTAAAATAATTTGGTCACAAATTTTGAAAATGTTTGCGTTCCACAGATAACTCTATATTAAAAAAATGCTTTTGAAATTCCAAAAATTTGATTCCAGGGTTATCTGTGAGAGATCATCTTCATCCTGCAGCTCACACGGATTGATAAATTTTAGGTTATTCACTTGACGTAAAATTGCTAGTGCCATACCAAACTCTGTGGTTGGAGGCCTAACAAAGTCTACAAGAATAAAGTTGCGTGGTAGACATCACCCATGCCAAATCCGACATGGGAACCGGATTTCTCCTCCTCCACCGTTGTGTTCGACGCCTGCTCCTCCTCTGGAGAGTCCAGAGGCAAGCAACTGCAATCCAAGCAGCGCACTATGCCCGGATCTGCAGCGGGCGCTCCATAGTGAGCACAGCATAGGTGGTTATCCGCTGTCGGGCCAGAGCTACGGAAGCTATGAGTGGATGGGTTAGTGGCACGCAAGGGGGAGGGAAATGGGATGCGGCTAGGGTTTGGGGTTGTCGTCCGGCTTAAATAGTCGTACCTGGGCCCTCGGGCGACGCGAGCGACACCACGCGCCATGCATGCGTCCTCAACTCCCTCATCGAAAATCGAAGGAGATGTCAGACTGATTGGTTTTTGAGTGTTTTCGCATGAGTCCTTGCGGTCAGTTTGACGTGACGGACACGCCCGGACCTCCCATATTCATCTCGGTGTGAGGAGCTCATCTGGGTTGGTTTTTTGACCGGTCAATGACCAGGTCGTCCTTATATGGGGTGGTGGTGGTTGGGGAGCCCGGCCATAGATTTTCTTAGGAGTGGGTTACACCTAATAAGTAGGAAGGAGCAAGATTTCAACACGCGGTGCCTAATCAACTTGTCATTACTTGTCATGGATCCGATGGTGAAAAACTACAATGAAACTCGTCAGACACGCGCAAAGACAATCAATCCCAGCACAGAGCACACACGAGCTATGGAAGCGACAAAACAAATCGATCGTTATAAAAAAAATCGATTCCTCACAAGACTAGCGGGCCAACTGTCGCGGAAATACAATAAGAGGTGGTCTTCGGTACAAACCCCCCAAAATCGTATAAAGGGTAGGGACAGTCATTTTCACGCGGAGTATAAAAATACCCGCCCGCCGTATGCGCGCCTGCGTCGCCGTACGGCGCTGTCGCTTACGGCCGCCCGTACGCGCCCACGTCCGCCCGTACGCGCCCATGTCCGCATGCACGCCCGCCCACAGCTGCTGCGTACGCCCGAGTGATTAAAAAAACGATCAGCGAACCCTATCCTCAAGACGCCTCACCCGCCTCCTCTCACGCCGCCGCCGCCGCCGCCATCTCCGGTAGTACCTGGCCGACGAAAAAACGTACGCGTTGTGCGCTACGCCGACAACCGCCTCGGTCGGGTAGACGCCTCCGCCGCCGTCAGCTCGTATCCGGCGACAACCGCCTGATGTCTGACGAAGGCAACGAGGTACGCGAGGCGCTGGCATAATAATTTAAGAACGGATTTTAATTGAGAAGATGTTACGTGATGTTTGAATGGATATTTAATTTTATATGAACGTGTATAGAATGAGGTTGAAATAGGATATGACGGTGATGATGACGGTAGCGAGGACGGATCATTGTCATTGGATGAAGACGAACATCATGGCGAAAATTATATGAGTTTGGATGAGTCTTACAGTGGGAATGTAAGTGGTCAGCATGTTTTCAACTATAATAAATACAAACATGCGCGATGACAATAACATGTTTGACTGTGCACAGATAGGAGGGGATGATGACAATGAAGATATGGATGTAGATGATTCATATGCTGAAAGCGGAAGCCATGTAGGTTTAGATTTATGTAGGTTATTTGAAAGTGAAATTAAATACGCATCAAGTCTTACATATCATATTTACAATTTGCGCAGATGGGAGTGGAAGGGTACTATCAGTGGAATTTTTCCGATGATGCCAATGACGAAAACGATATCGATGCATCTTATAATGACAGCTTGAGCAAAGTAAGTAGTGGAAAGTGAATACATATGATAGTCCTTATGCAACTACTTACTGACATATACGGTTGTTTGTACTTTTTTTCAGGAAGAGGATGGTGACGCGTGCGAAAACGATGATAATGCCGATAGTGATGAGTGCAATTTTGACACTGGGTACGATGAATACCAGCAAGAATCACTGGACAGGCATTGGACGGTGATGTCCAGGACGTTCAGGACAGAGGAGGAGGCATATGATTTCTATAACGACTATGCGAAAAAGCGCGACTTCAGCATTAGGAAGGACAACTTGAAAAATAGTAAGGGTATCGACGCACGTAGGCGGTTGAGGAGGTTTCTCTGTTCAAGGTCTGGGAAACGACAGGTCAAGTTTTGTACCATGGAAGGGAAGAAGCGCAGGCTGAGAGCGGAGACTCGATGCTATTGCGATGCCCATCTAACTGTGAAGGTTGATAGAGAGCGCTCCATTTGGTATGTCAGCGGTTTCAGCGATGATCATAGTCACACTCTTGCTAGACCAGATGAAGTTATATATCTTCGATCTCATAATCAGATAAAGGAATACCAGAAGCTCAAGATCTTAGCAATGGCAGGTGCTGGGCTCAAAAAACATTGGATTTATGACAACTTCGTTAGTAGGTATGGATCATATGCACGGGCTGGTTTCGGGAGGAGGAAGCTTTATAACATGTGTTATAGGGAGAAAATGAAGTTGCTAGCAAAGGGTGATGCGGACACTGCGATTGGTATCATGATGACGAGAAAGACAAGGGATCCAGACTTTTTCTTTGAGCACACTGTTGACGCAGAAGGAAAGCTGAAGAACATGTTCTGGTGTGATTCTCAGTCACGTCGGGATTACCTTGACTTTGGTGATGTAATCGTCTTCGACAGCACTTACAAGATGAATAGGTACGGAATGCCATTCATACCTTTTGTTGGTCTAAACAATCATCGTTGCACCACTGTGTTCGGTTGTGCTGTTGTGTCAGATGAGACGGAGGATACATACGTTTGGGTGTTGCATACCTTCTTAAGAGCTCATTGTCAGAAGAAGCCGAGGTTTGTAATTACTGACGGAGACGCAGCCATGATAAGGGCCGTCAGGAAGGTCCTTACTGACGTGTGGCATTGACTTTTGTTCGTGGCATATTGAGAAAAACATGCACAAACACCTCCACCACAAGTCCCTTAAGGAGTTCAGGTCTCTTATTTATTATGCCACTACACATGATGAGTTTGAGGCGAGATGGGCAGCTTTTAGAGCTAAATGGGAGTCGGAGAAAACTGAAACATGGTTGCGTAGGATGTACCGGAAGAAAAGGCTTTGGGCTGCGTCATATCTCACCGGTGGGTTCTTCCTTGGTATGCGGAGTAACCAGAGGAGCGAGAGTCTAAAGCCTTCATATGCATCTTGACTCTGGCATGACAATTGTTGATATGGTTGTGCATTATGAGAACTGCATTGTTCGGCTCCGTGAGAACGAGTCACACGACGACTGCATGTCCACACAGACACTCCCTGTAGCAGTACTCGACGAGTTCATATGCATTGAAAAAGCCGATGCCCGTGACTTCACTGCGGTAAACTTTTACCTCTTGCAGAAAGAAATAAAGAAGGCAGCGGATCTTGAGATCATAGATAGACCGAGTGGAGCCGTCAGTAGGAGATTCATAGTGGCATGGAAAAATAACAGGGAACTGAGATTCAAAGTGGACTATACACCTAGTAATTCAGAAGAAACAGTGAAGTGCAGTTGTGATAGTATGAAACATAAAGGTCTTCCATGCAAGCATGTTCTTTATGTTTTAGCCAGGTTGAACGTGCAGGACTTACCTGCGTGCTTAGTGATGCGAAGATTCGGCAAGAATGCTAGAGGTGGACTACCCGTGAAACGCACCAGCGATCTCTTCGCATGGGGATGGGCAGGTACTGAGGAGAGAACTAAGTACAGTGAGTTGACTATTTTGTCTGCGGAAGCAAATCATGCGGCATGTCATAAACCATTTCTATTTGATAAACTGAAGGCAGCTCTAGAGGATGTGATAGTAAACAAGGATGTTGAGGAGGAAGATTATGTGAGACAGCATAGAGTTGCACATGACGATGCTTTTGTGCCGAATCAAAATCATGTTTTTGTTGGTGATCCAGAAAAAATAAATACAAAAGGAGCACCGAAAGGGCAGAATAACAAAGGCCGTGGTAAGGAACCTAGCGTGACTACAAACGGTAGACCCAAAGGTTTTGATGAGAAACCTCCTGTACGTCTATGCGGTTTATGCAGAGGAAAAGGTCATTTCAAAAACAATTGTCCTGAGAATCCAAAGTATGTGCACACCATTTCATTAACGTTCTTTTCTTGTTTAGTTAATACTTTTCAAAATTTTGACGTATGTTACAATCTTTCTATGCAGGAACATGGCATGATGATCATAGCAAAAATTTGTTTGAATAAAAAGAACAACTTCTGATTACAGTTGACGATTTATTTGGTTATCTTAAAAAATAGTACTTACATATTTGTTTCGTTACATTGATACGGGAGACTTGTAGTCGGTGTTTACTTATGTCATATGTGTTGGCACTATACTCGTTGTTATTAATATGATATGCGACATACAAATTTTATGTTATAATATATATTTCTTGGCGCTATAGGCATTGTTTTTAACATGATATGTCATGTATACATTTTTTCGTACAAATATATGATTTTGTGTATAAATCAAGCATGTTGGGCGATCATAGCCGCCGGTTGCTTTCATTTAAAAAAATAACGTCAACAGGCATGGCTGGCCCGCGAGCGGCGCCAGCGGGCGCAAAGAGGCGGCACGTACGAGGAGGATTCAGCCGCGGAGGGCGATCCCGAGGCTGACGTCGCCCTCGGCCCCAAAGGGGCGCACGTACGAAGAGGATCCAGCCGCAGAGGGCGATCCCGAGGCTGATGCCGCCCTCGGGCGCAGAGGGGCGCACAAGGGCCGATGCAGAATCAACTTCGGGGCCGGCACCGGCCAACCCTGGGGCGACGCGCGGCGTGGGCCCGCTGGCCAGACGACGCGGCCCACGTGCGCCATGTAGCGGCGAACGTGCGACTCGGGCGACGCTCACCTCGTCCGGCGCGTGCGACGCTCGCCTGTCAGATATCATCTACATATATCATCTGAGTATCTTAAAACCAGAAATCGTACATTCGCGAGAACACTCATTGAACATAAAATATAAATTAAATAATAAAATAAGAAATGATTAAAATGTATTTTTAATAAATTTGCCAGGGTACATAAACTTGACATGCTAAAAATATTTGAAACTCACATAAAAAAATAAAGCATCCACACACAATCCTCAGTCATGAACAAATAATATTTCGACAATCACGTAAAATAGTCGTATGATATTTTTATTTTTGTTTCCTCTTCGCAAGTCGAATTACTTTGTTATTCACTTCTGAAAGCTTATTTTCGGGGGACATAATAATTCCAGCTATCATTCTTTCTCTCGAACTATCAATAGATTCCTGAAAAATAACAACAATAATTTTATTTTCATCACTTATATATGATATAATGTACTAATTTTTCATACTAAAAATGTACCCACCTGAGAAATAGCAGTAATGAATTTTTCTCCGTCCCAGTATTGAAAACAGCGAAGGACGAACAGTCCACATGAGTTCCTGTGTTAACGAAACATAAGTGCATTTTTGAAATCACGTTAAGTAAGATAGTACTTGATTATTTAATGTAAATGAAAAGCACATGCTACATGTAACTCACCCATCTTCTTGTTGAGGCATGTTGTAGGGGACTATAGGCCATGCGGACACATCCGGGAACGACATAATGGCACTGTCATTTGCATCTTGAATATCTCCTGCAAGTTGCTCTCTCTGACAAAAAAATATGAACACGTTGAGTACATACGGTAAACAAATTATATGGTTAATTGTACACACATGAATACGAAACTTACAAAATTTTCAACGAATTTCCTGCTAGCTTCAGAGATATTTTCTTCCCCCCTCAAAGAATCAAGAATTTGGAACTCTTTCTTTCTAGTGTGCATAACACATGTAATCCAATGGTTTTTATCCTTATTTAAAGCAAAATAAGCCTATTTCATAACTTAAATATTGTTAGTAACCTCGGTTTTCACATAAGATAGTAATGAAAATATAATTCTGCAATACAAACGGTACCTTCGGTTTTGCAAAATATTATATAATGCATCCGTTGAGAGGTTCATTTGCATATGCTAAACCTTCTGGATCGTCTACCGACTTTCCTCGTCTTACTGACTTTGACCGAGTGTTCAATAACCAGTAAGATCTATGTGTGAGTACAAGATACCTGTCTTTCACGATACTTGAATCCGATATGTACGTCGCATAAGCGTCAATTATCTGAAATAAATGACTACATTTAACATTGATGCAACATACTTAACACATGACATAAGCATGAGAATAAAAATACATATATCACCGGATATCCATGCATGGTTAGGTATATGGCAAACTCTTGCCGCAGAAAGTCCATCATCTTTACCATTGTTGAATATTTCATGGTTCTTATGTTTTGGTGAGTGCTCGTACGCTTTCACGTACTGCACAGCGGCACGCACCATATCATTCACAGAATGATCAAATTGAGGGGTTGTTTCATTACACAGTTCTACAACACAAGTCAATAAAGTTAAAGTACAAATTTATACTACATAATTTTCAAAAATATATTCATAGCATGTTTAACTTACTCGTTTTCGCGGAACGTTTCGCACGTTTTCTCGGAGTCTTTTTAACATAAGGAGATTTCGTGTACTTTGACGCACACCGCTTCGCTTTGCTGGAATCACGACCTTCTTCTCTTCTACCTCGCTATTACCATCTGACACGGCTTGTGACACTTCTTGCTCATTTTGTTGCACTTGCCATCTTGTAGCTTCTATTTCATCGGTTTTTGGAGATGATGCTTCTTTTTTTTCTGACTGCTCCGGGACATCTATAGGATCCTCCTTCTCACCTTTAAAGCTACTCAAGTGACCAGTACTGAATTTGAACGAATCTCCTTCTTCAGAATCCAAATCATAATGCCCACTGCTATTTCGACCATTAGGTGTGTGTTTGTCATCATACTGAAATTCTTTTTTAGGATACTTGTTTTTATACCTGGACTCACTATTCTGTTCATACAGACTCTCTTCCTCCTTTGCCAATGTGCCCGGTTTGTACCGTACACCTATTTTATTCATTTTCTCTAACAATCTCTGCAAAAATAAGCTCAGTCAGATGTTATATCTTTTTATCAATTTATTGAGTTTAATAAAGTGCATACCAGAGTTGTTACATTTTTACCTGTGCGCATAACTCCGGCATACGAAACAATTCCTTACGAATTTCCTTCATATTATTCATAACCCGGTCCATAAAAGGCTTCAGATTAGCAGGGACCTCGGACACATTGTCCACTTTTTTCTTTCCCGTAACGGACGACTTTCGGCTACTATGTTTCTTACTGCTTTTAGCTTGTTCATCTGCAAGGTTTTTCATTCTATACTCCTTCGTAATGCAGTCATCAATCTTCAAAATGAGTATGCAATGACAACATCAGTACATAACATTCTCAATGCATAATCAATGTACTACTAAATAAGCATTATAATATTACCAATCCATGGCCACGACCATTTTCCAGGTCGTACTTGTCTCATTTCTCCGCTTTAGATTCAGTCCAATTTTTCATTAGGGGAACTTGCAACGACAACGGGTCATTTTTGGGGCCGGTGCTTGGCTGCACCTTCTCCCAATATAAGTACTACAAAACACATGACAAATCAAGTTACGAACGCATAAATTAAAGGAATATGAAATAGCATTAATTATTAGCATACCTGGAGTAGGGCTAGGTTGCCACATGGCCATTGCCTCACACGGCCGTCCTGCTTGAGCTTACCAATCTCCGTCAAACAAGTTTGCAAAGTGAACACGTTAAAATTCAACGTGCTTATCCGCTTCACGTCATGCACCAACGTGTAGTACTCCTTTGGTATGGAGACAGCCGACATGGGCGCAATAATGGTCCCCAGCAAAACAAGAACAGCCATCCGAAGAAATTCATCGTTGGCGGATTTATTCCTCAGAATTTTTTGAATCAAGTCATCTATCATTATGTGACCATTTTTTTTGTGAACGTACTGAATAGGAATTTTCTTATTAACTCTTTTCCTTCCGTCGCAAGAATGCCAAAAACATCCTCACCTTCATTCTTAAACCCAAATATTGAAAACGCATCGTCCGGTCTAAGTGAAATAAGGCCTTTACTGCCACTATCTTCTTGTATCATGAATTTTTTGCTATTCGGGTTATAACCTAACATCATAAAATGCAGCAAAAAATCTCTCATTTTTACTGACGAAATGATCAACATCTCTTGCAAGCCTGTTTCGTAGAACCTAAATCGCTGAGCCGTGGTAAATTTTTCAACGAGACTTATCCACTTCTCTATGGAACATGGACTCACACCATCGATGTCCATACTGCATGTTAATATTTTCCTATTAATACATATACGTAATAGCATCGACAGAAAAAGTTCGAGGCGGGACACGTGACCTTAATCCAGGCGACAGCTGCCGAACAATGGCTGTGGCGGAGCCGAAAGCACGCAGCCGAGCGTCGGTGATCTACGCCTGCGGGCGTGGGGCAGTCTGTGCCAACGAGCGCCGTTGACTGTGGACGGTGATGGAGGGCGCTGCACGTGCGGCGAGGTCGGTGCGCCTTAGGGCGATCGTGGTACGGCGACTGGGGGCACGGGGCAGCGTACGAGGGCGAGTAGTTTCGATAGGGTTTGGCCGTGCGTGGCGGTATACGGCGATGGATAAGGAAAAAAATTAGTTCGCCTATTGGGCCAGGCCCGATACCGCCGAACCTATAGCGCCCAACCTATAGCGACGGCGGCCACCGCCGGACATGCTAATATTTAGTCCCACATTGCTTCTCGTCATGCTAATACACCTGTTTAAATACCGTGCTCTGCTAGCAATGTCAAGTCCTCTAGTGTGGCGGTATCACTTAATGAGGTTAACATAAATTATGCTCTGGAACAGGTGTATTAGCATGAAAGTAACGCCGTCCGCAATATGGGACTTTTTATATTTGTGTTTTTTTTGCATGAAACGCCGTCATGTTTTTTTGACACGCAACATGATGCCACGCAAGCATGCCTGCAAAATTGGGGTGCGTTTCGACAGTCGGTGCATTTTCTACGTTTTTCTCCGTGGAAATACCCAAAAAAGGTCTCCCGACGTAACGCAACTTGCGTTCGTATTCCGAGTCTGTCCAAAATAGGCGTGCGAGCCGGTGGGGGTCACTCACACGCGCACGCAAAAGTTGGGTGCGTTTCGTCCATGTTGGCACATAGTCATAGTACAAACCTGAGGTGTCTATGTGTGGGTTACATGCCTCAAGTAGGTGTTCCCTCTCGCAAAGCCATGAAACGCCGTCATGTTTTTTTTAACATGCAACATGATGCCATGGAAGCACGCCTGCAAAATTGGGGTGCGTTTCGACAGTCGATGCATTTTCTACGTTTTTCTCCGTCGAAATACCCAAAAAAGGTCTGCCGATGTGATGCAACTTGCGTTCGTACTCCGATTCCGTCCAAAATAGGCGTACGAGCCGGTGGGGGTCCCTCACACGTGCATGCAAAATTTGGGTGCGTTTCGTCCATGTTGGCACATAGTCACAGTACAAACCTGAGGTGTCTATGTCTGGGTTACATGCCTGAAGTAGGTGTTCCCTCTTGCAAAGCCATGAAACGCCGTCATGTTTTTTTGACACGCAACATGATGCCACAGAAGCACGCCTGTAAAATTGGGGTGCGTTTCAACAGTCGATGCATTTTCTACGTTTTTCTCCGTCGAAATACCCAAAAAAGGTCTCCCGACATGACGCAACTTGCGTTCGTACTCCGATTCTATCCAAAATAGGCGTGCGAGCCGGTGGGGGTCACTCAGGCGCGCACACAAAAGTTGGATGCGTTTTGTCCATGTTGACCATTAAAAAGGTGTCGATCTGGGGTTACAATACGTTTTACCTTAAGTACTGCTTTTAATATAGGAACTATCTCATTATCATTTTTTAATAAACTCAAAAATATTAGGCAGTAACGAAAAAGTCATAATCAATTATTTTCAAATAATTAATTATTAGTACTTACAATTTTTAATAAACAACTTATTATTCTTACTTATAAAGTAAATAATAACATTGGGTTGATGTTTTTTATATTAACTAGTTCTATATTAAGTAGTTTTCTAATATAATTACATAATAAATTCTATATTTAGTATTGTTTTTAACATAACTACTTAATAAATTCCATATCAAGAAGTGCTTTTTAAGAATTGTATTTTCCAAATTATTTTTAATTATAAATTATAACAAAAAACACTTTACTATTATGAAAATAACTGTAGCCATTAATACAAATAAATAATGAACATTACATAAATTATAGAACATTTATACAGTACGTAGGGCTTTTCATTAATTATAGAATATTTATTAAACAACTTAATATTATTTTTTAAACAATAATATATAAAAAAATAATTCCACCTCGCCCGCCGAACGACGCCGTGCGATGGCCGGCCCAGTGACTGTGCGCGACGGCGCGCGTGGGC
>NC_041383.1:643517977-643519781 GCF_002162155.2 Triticum dicoccoides | reverse complement strand
GTTTCATCCATGTTGGCACATAGTCACTACAAACCTGAGGTGTCTATGTGTGGGTTACATGCCTCAAGTAGGTGTTCCCTCTCGCAAAGCCATGAAACGCCGTCATGTTTTTTTGACATGTAACATGATGCCACGCAAGCACGCCTGTAAAATTGGGGTGCGTTTCGACAGTCGGTGCATTTTCTACGTTTTTCTCCGTGGAAAAACCCAAAAAAGGTCTCCCAACGTGACGCAACTTGCGTTTGTACTCCGATTCCGTCCAAAATAGGCGTGCGATCCCATGGGGGTCACTCACACGCGCACACAAAAGTTGGGTGCGTTTCGTCCATGTTGACCATCAAAAAGATGTCGGTCTGGGGTTACAATACGTTTTACCTTAAGTACTGCTTTTAATATAGCAACTATCTCATTATAATTTTTTAATAAACTCAAAAATGTTAGGCAGTAACGAAAAAGTCATAATCAATTATTTTCAAATAATTGATTATTAGTACTTATAATTTTTAATAAACAACTTATTATTCTTACTTATAAAGTAAATAATAACATTGGGTTGACATTTTTTATATTAACTAGTTCTATATTAAGTAGTTTTCTAATATAATTGCATAATAAATTCTATATTTAATATTGTTTTTAACATAACTACTTAATAAATTTCCTATCAAAAAGTGCTTTTTAAGAATTGTATTTTCCTAATTATTTTTAATTATAAATTATAACAAAAAACACTTTACTATTATGAAAAAAATTGTAGCCATTAATACAAATAAATAATGAACATTACATAAATTATAGAACATTTATACAGTACGTAGGGCTTTTCATTAATTATAGAACATTTATTAAACAACTTAATATTATTTTTTAAACAATAAATATATATAAAAATAATCCCACCTCGCCCGCCGAACAACGTCGTGCGATGGCCGGCCCAGTGACTCTGCGCAACGGCGCACGTGGGCCGGCCCATTGAGTGTGCGCGCGGTGCGGGCGTAGGGTTGGCGGTGGTGAGGACTAAAGTTTAGTCCCACCTCGCCCGTCGAACGACGCCGCGACCGCCTTATATGCCCACCTCCTACCGCCCTTACCGAACTCCTCTGATCCCCGCCCCGTCCCGCCACTGCCCCGTTGGCCTGTGCTGCCAGCCGTACCTGGGCCGAAAGGCCGGCCCTTTCGCCACCTGGCTCGATCGGGCCGGACCGATTAGGCGCAGTTGCGGCCCACATAGGCGGGCTTATTTTTTTAATCAATATATTTTTTGCTAAAGTCAATTGACATTATTACTATCTTATTTTTTAATATCAGGTCGTCAACTCGCGCAGAAATAACAATAGTAAAGTTTTCTTACGTATAATGTCAATACAAAAAAAAATTCTGTATTAAGTACTCTTTTTAATATAATTACTTAAAAAACGTAAAACACTGACCGGACGTTAAGCAACGTGCTTTTCATTTCAAAATACGCTCACTTCTTGGATTCCGTGTGGGAGTGTGCATACTCACTCACATGCAAAAATCCAGGCCATTCTGAAGATGTCAAAAAATCGACCTCCTTCTCCAGACCCCGTTCGGGTAGGAGCAAAGGCCCCGTTCGAAAATGAGTTTTTTTTTGACATCCTTCAAATGAGCCCAATTTTTTTCTCTAATGTTATATCATCATGACTAGGATGCATGACAAGTTTCGTGGCTTTTTGCCACTTTTAGAATTTCCTATAATTTTTTTGGTCAGAAAACGTAAAACACTGACCGGACGTGAAGCAAGGTGCTCTTCATTTCGAAATACGCTCACTTATTGGATTCC
>NC_041383.1:643515361-643517358 GCF_002162155.2 Triticum dicoccoides | reverse complement strand
GAGTTTCTTTTCGACATCCTTCAAATGAGCCCAATTTTTTTCTCTAATGTTCTATCATCATGACTAGGATGCATGACAAGTTTCATGGCTTTTTGCCACTTTTAGAATTTCCTATAATTTTTTCGGTCAAAAAACGTAAAACACTCACCGGACGTGAAGCAACGTGCTCTTTGTTTCGAAATACGCTCACTTATTGGATTCCGTGTGGGAGTGGGCATACTCACTCACATGCAAAAATCCAGGCCATTTTGAAGATGTCAAAAAATCGACCTCCTTCTCCGCACACTGTTCGGGTAGGAGCAAAGGCCCCGTTCGGAAATGAGTTTTTTTTTGACATCCTTGAAATGAGCCCAATTTTTTTCTCTAATGTTCTATCATCATGACTAGGATGCATGACAATTTAAATCAGATGTGACAAATTTTATAAAAATGTAGGTATTAATGCAACAAACTTGCGTGAAGTGCTAAACTATTAAAAATAAGATAGATAGTAAATATATGATTTGAGTTTACAATGCTCAGGTAACACTACCACAGCTGTCCGGACAGTGTAACACTGTCCGGGCAGCGGCGATAGCGCTGCCCGGGCAGTGCAAAGTCAATTCATATTTTTAGTAACTATCTTATCTGCTAGGATGCATGGAACCGCCTATTTAAGCCGGTCAGGGCGCCCTTCGACGGGCGAGGTGGGACTAAAAACTATGGCGCACACCGCCCCCTGCGCCTCTGCGCCCTGTACTGCCCGTGTGCGCCTCTCAAACCGGCCCACAAAGTCCCTCTATGCCCTTTGTTAAGTTTTTTCTTTTCTTTCCTAATGTTTAACTCATTTTTTATTTTGAAAAATTATTTTCATTCTATCTATTTTGCTAATATTATTTCATATTTTTATTGCTTCATTTTTATGTACTTTCTTTCATTTTTATAATTTTTTCAGTTCAACATTACTTCTGTTTTAATTTTAATTTTTTTAACAGAACCTTTTCATAATTTTTGGTACTATTATTTATTTTCCACCTTTGTTTCATTTTTTATTTCCTTCCCTAATGTTTATATTTTTTTTGCATTCAAAGTTTAACTCATTTTTTTGCTTTACTTATATTTTTTTGTTTCATTTTTACAATTTTTGCAATTCAACATTACTTCTTTTCTAATTTTTTTAAGAGAACAATTTCATTGTTTTTCATACTTTTATTTATTGTCCACCTTTGTTTCGTTTTTTATT
The DNA here is from genome assembly GCF_002162155.2 of Triticum dicoccoides. Classification (NCBI taxonomy): domain Eukaryota; kingdom Viridiplantae; phylum Streptophyta; class Magnoliopsida; order Poales; family Poaceae; genus Triticum; species Triticum dicoccoides. The sequence continues at coordinate 643,516,136 of NC_041383.1, read as the reverse complement.
TCCTTTTCTAATTTTTAGATTTTTTTAGTTCTAACTTTAATTCATTTCTGTTTTTAAAATTTATTTTCATTCTTATTTGCTAATAATATTTAGTTGTCCTTTTTTTCTTTTTTATTTTCTATCCTAATTTTCAAACTTTTTTGCAAACATAATAGTATTAATTCGAACATTCAATTTGCAAACAATAATTTAAAACCATGTAAACACACTCGATATTTCAGCATAGTTTTCATAAATATTTTACATAATACTAGAAATTAAACTTGACTCAACTAAACAACATTAGGAAAATAATTAAACATTACTAAAGGTTATTTCAAAAATAACCTAAACTAAACTACTCGTCCTCGACACCGCCAAAGTCCATCTCGTCGTAGAGCCCGTCGCCGTCACCGCCGTCGTCGCTGCTGCTGTCGTCCAGGTCCACCACCGGCGCGGCCGGCGCGGCCGGCGCAGCCATCGAGTCGGCACAGCGGCGTGGTAGCCGGGGATGTCCGGCGGGTCCTCCGGGTGGACGGCGATCGGTGCGAGCTGCATGTACTCCTGCACGAGGGGTGGCGGCACCGGCGCGTTCTCCGACTCCCGGATCGCCGTCAGGTAGCCCGGCATGTCCTCCGGGTCGCCGGCCTCCGCCGCCAGCCGCCTGTACTCGGCTAGCAATGCCGGCTCAGGTTCCGGCGCCGGCTCTTGCGGAGGGGCGTGGCTGGACCCGGCGCCGTCCCGCACGCGCGTGCGACGATCGCCGCCGCGATCACCGGCGAGGGTCCCGCGCGGC
>NC_041383.1:643504849-643514659 GCF_002162155.2 Triticum dicoccoides | reverse complement strand
CAGAGCTGATGCCGCCGCGCGCGGTTGTGTTTCGTCGGCGGGCGCGGGCCGGCGTACGCGTGGAGGCGACGCAGGTGGTCGTCGGCGAGGCGATCCGCCCAGCCGGGGTTGTTGGGGGCGTACTGGGGGTCGGCGAGCTCCTCCGGCGAGAGGCGCGCCCGGTACAGGCCGACGGCGCGGGCAAAGAGGTGGGTGCCGACCTCGGGCACCGGCGCCACCGGCACGCCGTCGACGCTCAGGCGCCACCTCGCCGGGAGGCGCACGTTGGGAGCGGCGGGGATGACGAAGTGGGCGAGCTCCTCCGCCTCCTCGAGGGTCAAGGTGGAGCGGGCCATCGCCGGCGAGAGGGAGAGGTAGGGCGCAAGAGGGGCGACGCCGGCGGCAGGGGGAGAAGGCGAGGGGAGGCGAGGGGCGGTGTGACAGCCGCGGCGGGGCGAGGCGTGTTTTATAGGCGTGGTGGGCGGGGTGGGTGCCGGCGATCAATGCCGGGGCCAGCCGAGCGGTCAAGGGCGCAGAAGGCCAGGCGGCGGCATGCGAATCGGCGCCGGCGATTAATGTCGAGCTGTCAAAGGCGCAGGAGGCCAGGCGTCGGCGTGCGCAGGCGGTCAAGCGGTGGCGTGCGCAGGCGGGTGTCGGGCGGTGGCATGTGAATCGGCGCCGCCCGCGGACCGCCGCCGCCGCCGGGACGTCTCACTGCGCTGACGTTAATGGATCCCCACGCCGTACCGCACCGGATTAATGTATTAGCCTAATTAGGGTTTAGTACATGTGGGCCCGTCCTCCTCCTCACTCGGCGTACACCGCCCACGTACGGGCGTACAGCGGGCCGTACGGCCACGTACGGTCATGCGCCTCGCTACGCCGCGGTACGCCGCCCCAAACTTAATTTCCCATCCTACCCCTATCACTTATTCTCGCGAAGGGGTATCTTCTAATCTCGACCGTTGATGTGTCCAGGGGTTGTACCGAAGAAGAAGTGATACAATAACCCTAATTAACAAAATACAAGAACCCTAGATTAGCGGGCATGGCTCCTCCGCGGGATCCGCCCGCTGACACAGGGGCATTTCCACCGCGACCTGGCCGAAGAGCGCTGGGAATTCCTGCTGCAAACTGTCGATAACATCCTGGGGTAGCCCCTCCATCATGTGCTCCATGTAAGAATCGAACTGGTCCTGCGGCAGCAGCTCCGGCAGCTCCTCCATCGGCATGAGCTCGAACTCGAATGGGCGCTCGTCCTGTTGCTTCAGGATAGGAAAATCCTCTTCTGCCCGCTGCTCGAACGCTTGTTGCAGCTCGATCAGAAAATCCTCTGCTGTCCGCGGCTGGAACGGGAACTCATCCTGTTGCATCTCGACTAGAAGTTCCTCTTCTGTCTGCGGCTGGAACGGGAAGTATTCCTGTTCCATCCCGATTGGAATCCATTCCTCTTCCGCCATCGAGCCGGCCGCTGCTTTTGTTTTCCCTGTTTGTTTGATGAGGGAATCGAGCCGCCGCCGGCTGCTTTCGTGTCGCTACGCACTAGTAGCTGACTATATGTTTGAGATTGAGATTGGGAGCAGATCGGGGGGCTTTCCGGGGTACTAGACCATAAAAGCACGCGTTGCCGCGCCCGCCATCTTAAGTCATGTTCTATGGTCAACGAAAGAAAGAAAATGTGCGACCATAATCCTGCAACTTCAGCACGAATCTTAAGAACATAATGTGCGTTTGATACATTTCATACTTCCTGCAAAGAGGGAAAGAATCGCCAATATATAATTTAGATGCCAAACATTATACATATGAACATGTAAAAAGTTGGTGCTACTGAAAAATATTCAAAATATATAGACTGGCAGATAGTACTGAACTACTAATTCTTCAGACTAACTTGAGCTGATGAAAAAATAGCATGCTGATGAAAGTACTTGCACCAAATAAGACATGGGGACGTAATATAGAAAACACAATCTATTTAAATGGGGTGTATTATTAGCATATTGGCATATCTTCTCCTTTTGTTAAAGATGCTTCTTGTCCAAGGTTCCAGAATGTATTCATCACTTCAACTGTAGATCAGAGCCTCCTTGACAACTGAATCATAGTAAATTATCCTCCTATACCAACAATGGTTTGCTAAAATAAGTGGCCCAATCAAGCATATGGAAATCTCTACTCGAGTACTGGGTCGTTGCTAGCTTGCTTCTCATTTGTTTGATCAATGTCGTACATCTATTAATTGCCTAGGAAAGTGATTTCAACCGGTAATTATCTTGCAACCTAAACAAGCTTAGTTCCAATTAGCTTTCTTAGATAGTAAAGTGGCAATACCAGTCTAACAATTGAACACACATAACAGCCTACTCGATTAATGTCTACATCTCCATGTGTCTTTCAGTGATCGGTGTCAGGAGAATTCACAAAATCGATAGAGGCAAACAGGTAGATACTGGACCTTTATCAGGATAATTACACGGCAGCTTCAGCTTCAATTACCTAATGGGGAAGGACGCTCGGTACAGCGGCAAGAGCATGGAGTCCGATGCAGGAGCAGGACAACCGGCGATGGATGCTGACGGCGTGGGCAGCCGCAGCAGCTGCCATGTAGGAACACTGCAAGAAAAGCCATTAAGAATCAAAAAAATCAAAAAAAAGGCCTGCGGAGAATGAGTACAGGGTGAGTGGAGGGCACCGGTGCGGAGGCAGACACACAGCAGAAGCTTGCGACGGGATGGAGAACGGCGGCGGCGCATAGCGGAAGAAGGAACGGCAGGTCGGCAGCGGCGCAGAGGAAGGGAGCAGTCGAGGGAATACCGCTGGACGACTTGTGGCCCGTGCGCGTGGAAGTATTTCGACTGGACCTGGGCCTTTGATGGCCCGATTAAGGACAGAAACGGACGCTCGTTCAGCGGAGCAGCAGCCCACGGAATGACCTGGAGACGATCAAGAGCTGATCTATATCGCACGTTAACGTGATCGGCGGCTGAGAGGCTTAAAACGCTGTGGAGGCTCCTAACTAGCTGTGTTATACTGTTTTTTAATATATGGCGATGGTTTCTCTCCCGTGTCCGACATGAGTCCCAGCTGGGCCGGCACGTGCACCACGCGCCAAACAGGCTTTTCCTTCACCACACACAATCGTATCCGAGTTTGCCGTTTTCTACGTGCACCACCGTTCTCAATTTTCGTTCACAAATTCTAAAGATATTCATGACTTTCAATACATGTTTATCTTTTCCAACCTTTGTTAAGAGTTTCAAAAATGGTTTTGAGATGCAAAAAATGTTCCCGTTTTCAAATTTTGTTCACAAATTCAAAAAATGTTTACTTTTAAAAAAATATCTGGGAAATTATAAAATGTTCTCACTTTTCAAATATTGTTCAGAAGTTCACAAATATTCCTGTTTTCAATTTTTGTTCACAAATTCAAAAATGTTTCCAAATTTGAAAAAAATGTTTGGCTTTTCCTAATTTTGTTTGGAGTTTAAAAAAATGTTCATTGATGCAAAAAAAATCTGGCTTTTCAAATTTTGTTCAGTGTTTCAAAAAATGATCCCATTTTCCCAAAAGTACCATGCTTTCAAAAACTTTAACATTATTGCGTTTGTCAAAATTTGCTCCCTTTAAAAAAAACATTCAAACATGTTTGATGTTTCTAAAAAACACACTTTCAAAATATTGTTCACAAATTTGAGAATGTCTGTGTTTCAAAAAATATTCGCTTTTCTAAAAATAAAATTGCGTTCAAAATTCCCCCATAAGAAATAGATCTTTTGTCGTTGATAGTTCTTACATACTGCATTCTAAATATAGCCACCAATCTCATCTTTCGAGTGGCGAGGTACCCGCGTTCTCCACCAGGAGGTCCCTAGTTTGATCACTATTGCGCGCAATGGGCCGGGTAAAAAAAGAACCCACCCCGTCCCCGAAACTGGGCGGCAGCGACGACGACGACGGGGTGGGGCGGGCGGGTGTGCTGGTTGTCTATGGGAGGAAGAAAATGACCTATGAGCCACCGACCGACGGGCCGGAGGGAGGAATAGGCGGGCGTCCCGCGCGTCCGCCTCATGTTTGCGCCGACGCATGCGAGGTCCAAATTTGGGCCTGGAATGGATCACCCGGCGAATAAAAAATTGGACGCGCATCTGTTTGGGTTGGCGAGTTGGACTGTTTTTTGTGTCCGTTTCGATCCAAACGAACCAGAGCGGACAAAAATGATCGGCACTTTGGAGTCGCTCGATCAAAGCCCAATCTAACAATCAAACACCTGCAGTCGGCCCATCACAGGCCGCCGACTTGGACTTCTCCAAAACGCGACGACGCGCCTCCTCGGGAACTGAAAATCCGTAAGAGCATTACTAGTAGAACCCTCAAACCCTCAAATCCTCAAAGCACTTTTAAGGGTTGAGAAGTGCCACTTTTTGACACTTTTAATGGTTGAAAAACAGGGGCAAATACTAGAACACTCAAACCCAACCCGTAAACTGCTTTAAGGGTTGGATTTGAGGGTTCTAGTCTTTGCCTCAACCCCAACCTTTAAATCTATCATTTGGCATCTCACAATTTATAACAACAAGAACACAATCAACTTCCAAACAAACTACCAAATGACAATCATTGATGCATGGTTTAATAGTTTACATCACAAAATCATCATCTTCCTCCTCTCATCGGCACCATCACCAAAAGTTGCACCTCGGCGCCATCTCCTAGACCACAAGCGGGCTCCATCAAGCATGTCCATCACCACCGATGGAGTCGTACACACCGCCATCACCACAACTACTCATCGAAGTGTCACCTCGAAAAGTAGAGGACGCAACACGAAACATCCTCTTCCTCTTCGTGATGTCCTCCTTGTAGTCCTTCCACCATTGCAATTGGTCTTGATCCATGTCCTTCTTGGACATCATCATGTGCTCTTTCTCTTCCACCATGAGTTATTTCCATACCTTTGCCTCTTTGAGCTTGATCATCCTCTCCTCCAACTCGGTTCCACGGTTCCACTAGGTGGTGCATCCCTCACTTGGTCCATGGCCGCACTCCAACGAGAACAAGCGGGCTTGATCAACTCCCAACGGCCTTGAAGCGACCGGAATGTGCGATGGATGAACCCACTATTCTTCGGCTTGATCCTACAATAGACGTCCTCGATCCTTTGCCAATAGAGTTTACCGGTTTGATCGGTGCCGGTGGTAGCATCCATTCCCACAGCTGCCCAAGCACGAACCAAGAGGACATCTTCCGCCTCGGTGTAGTTTGTCGATCGAGCGTGTGGGCGGGAAGCGGCGGTGAATGCCTCCACCCCTATCTCGGCCACCTCCTCCTCGTCATCCCCTTCATCCTCCTCATCTTCCTCCTTTTCCTCCAAGTCGTCTCCAACCCTAAAGGGGTCTAAAGGTGGAGCTCCGAGGTCCACCTCCGCGTTTTGGAGGAGGTCCATGAATGAGGATGGGGTTGCCATTTCCTCGAGCACCTCGTGCGCGGCGGGAGAAGGTTCGGCGACGGTGGCGGGCGGGGGCGCGGCCGCGGTGTCAGGACCCCGATCCTAAGTCACACCGATCTAGCATGTAACACATCATATCACTTTGCGGCCTCACGCACGGTATTCCCACGGGTGCCACCTTACCTGGCCCGGGACCGTTTGCGCCTTTTGGCTCACGTATATGATAGTGTCGCTAGCATCCATATGACAAAGGACCCGGGCTGACATGGCTAGCCGTAAACCCAAAGTGGCACAGACTTACAGGGACAGGCATCCATGACCCAGCATCGAACGTGTCGGTCATCAGCGAGTGAATCCAGGCTGTAGCACTGGGCTAGCAGGACTCCGGTGAACCGGGCTGTAGCGGGCTAACAGGACTCCGGTATTCATCGCGTGACATTTCCCCGAAGGGACAGACACAGGAACGAAGAAGGACATATGCCGGCCAGACTAAGTGTTCCGGAGCAGTAGCAAGCTACCATGGCTCGATGGAAACACTAGGAGACATTTCCCGGTAAGAGAGGCTACTAAAGATAAACAACTAGATGGTCAGATCCCACACATACCAAGCATTTCAATAACATACACACAATATGCTCGATATGTGCAAATACAACATGGCATCACAACATGACTCTACAACTCAAGTATTTATTCAATAGGCTCCGAGGAGCGAGACATTACAAACATGGGTCTCATGACCCAACAATCAGAGCATACAAGTCAAAGCACATGCGGAAGCTTAACATGTCTGAGTACAGACATCTAGAAATGAAAAAGGCTGAGAAGCCTGACTATCTACCAGATCCTGCCGAGGGCACAAGATCGTAGCTGAGGTAACAAGCTAAACGTCGAAGTCCACGTGGAACTACTAGTGAGACTGAAGTCTCTCTGCAAAAACATAAATTAAGCAACGTGAGTACAAATGTACCCAGCAAGACTTACATCATATCTAACTACATATGCATCATTATCAACAAAGGGGGTGGTGGAGTTTAACTGCAGCAAGCCAGCTTTGACTCGGTGGCTATCCTAAACTACGACTGCAAGTAACTCTTTTGAGGTGGCGCACACGAGTCCACATATTCACCATATCAATACACCACTATGGATCCGCTCCCGTCTTCCTACGGGAACGCCATCCATAGCACTCACGCTTATCTTGCGTATTTTAGAGTATCCACTTTCACTTGTCTATGAACTATGCAAGGGGTCCAAGTTTCCATATCCGAGGAATCCGGCTATTCGAATAGATAATGATAACCCTGCAGGGGTGTACTTCTTCACACACGCTTTCGCCACTTATCGCCCTGTACACGTCATGTACCTCGGCAACCTTCAAGCGGAAGCCGGGCGAGGGAGTCGGCCACGACCTGACTAACCGAACAAGTCTCTAGTCCAGGTTTATCGCCTATTCGGGTTCCATCCGCAAGGAGATCCGGCCGGGGTGTCGCTCACGGCCCCAAACGATGTGAGCAGGGTTCCCAAGCCCACCATCCGGGTGCCACTTGGTACACCGTGCCACTGTGCCTAGTCTGTCCCAAGCCCACCTGTACCGGGTGCCACTTGGTAGACTACTAACACTACCTACAAACACCAAAAACTAGTTGCAACTCCTGGACAGAGATCATGTTGATTAATAAGTCGAGAGAGTCAATTAAGGATCCCAATGTGTGGTAGTAGCTGTTCATGGATCACAAACACAGAACTCAGTTCCTGAGGACGGCTGCAATGAGACAACCCACCATGTACTCCTACATGGCCTCTCACCGCTACCTTTACCAAATCGTGTTCACACACTTAGCTCACACACAGTAGGACATGTTCACACGCCTCTGATTCATCCCCGATGAATCAGACCTGACTCAACTCTAAGCAGTAGCAGGCATGACAAACAAACATGAATGAGTAGGCACAACAGGGCTCAAACAACTCCTACTCATGCTAGTGGGTTTCATCTATTTACTGTGGCAATGACAGGTCATGCAAAGGATAAAGGGGTTCAGCTACCGCAACAAGTAACAGATGAATCGTTGTTGTCCTAATGCAGTAAAAGAGAGCAGGAGCGAGAGAGTGGGATTTTATCGGAATGAACAAGGGGGGTTTTGCTTGCCTGGCACTTCTAAAGATAATATAACTCTTCATCGGTGTCATCGATCACATCGCCGAACCACGTCTATTGAGAGGGGACAAATACCGGCAAACAAGGGAGAACACAATCAATGCAATGCACAATGTGATGCATGAATGTGACATGGCAATATGCTGTGTTTTGGGCTAATGCACCTAGCTATGATTTAAATGAAGTTGGTTTGAATACATGATTCAAATTCCAACTCCATATATGATTATTTGAATGCCCTTTAATTGATTTGTGCTATACAGCAGCTATAAGTTGTTCTAACATGCATGAAAATGGTACAGATGGATTCCTTGAATTTTTCTGATAATTTTTCATATATAATTTATTTAATTTGGAGTTACGGTTGAATTTCTATGAATTTTAGAAGTTTATATAATTTTCTGGAATTTCCTGAATATTATAAAATAAACTAAATTCCAGAAAAGGAATAGTGCGTCAGCATGACGTTGGCATGACGTCAGCAGGTCAACAGGGGCTGGCTAGGGTCAAACCTGACGTGTGGGGTCCACACGTCAGTGACACGGGTTAAACAAGGGGGTTTAGTTTAGTTTAATTAAAGATTAGGGCACTAGGGCCCACATGTCAGTGTCAGGGGGTTAGATTAGGTGGTGATTAGCTTAAGCTAATCACCTGATGGCGGGGTCCACCTGTCATGGACCCAGGGGAGGTCAAACCCCGGGTCAGTAGGGTCAATCCCGCCGGCGTCGAGACGCCGGCGAGGCCCGGGACGGTGGTGGCCGTCGGAAACACGCTACAGGGCACGACTGAGGCCGTGCTTGGGCTCGTTGGAGAGCCCTTGCTCCCGCGCGTCGAACGGTGGTGGTGGCCGTGCCTGTGGTGGCCGGTACCGACGACGGCGAGCTCGTGAGCGGCGGCCGGAGTTCGGGTGCGGTCGGGTTCGGCGCTGCTGCTCGCAAGCGAGGGAGCTGAGGCGCTGGAGGGGCTCTACGGGTCGCGGCAAGCACAACGGGTGCACGCCCGTGACCAAATGGTCACCGGGGCTTCGCCGGCGACGAGCCCGTGCGGCGGAGCGTCTCGGCTCCGGTAGAGGGGCGACTAGAGCTCGAAATCGGACATGGGGTTAGGGGGAAACGAAGCAGGGGCTCACGGGGATCATGCAGGGAGGGTCAGCGAGCTCGGGGAAGCACGAACGGCGGCGAATCGACGGCGACCATCGGCGGCGGTCGAGGACGAAGACGATGGCGTGGAGGCGATGCAGAGCTTCCCGAGGGGCTTGGCTTGGTGGGGAGGAAGAGGGGGTCGAGGCGGAGCTCCTGAGCTCAGCGGAGGGGCGAGGGGTGGCCGGTGGCCGGTAGGCGTGGCTACGGTGAGCGGCGGCGACGAGCTCCGTTCGGTCGCGGGAGGGAGAGGGAGCAGAGGGGGATAGGGACGGAGGGAGAGACACGGGAGAGTGAGAGAGGGTCGAGGGCGAGTGCATGGCGCTCGGGAGACGTCCAGGGGGAGGAGGAGGCAGCCAGGCAGGGAGGAGGTGGCCGGGGCGCGTGGCCGCGCTCGCCACCGAGCTGCTTCGGTGCGAGGGGAGGAAGACGACAGGGGAAAAAGCGGCGGTGGGCTGGGCCGCTGGAGGAGCTGGGCCGGCTGGGCTGCCAGGTGAGCGTCAGGTAGTCCCTCTGCTCTTTCCTTCTCTTTTCTATTTTCTGCAGTTTGTTTTCTATTTAATTGCCACTGAATTCAAATTCAAACAAATTTAAAAACAGTGCCAAAACTCCCCTGGATAATTTTATGTCACTTAAGGTCTCCTCCTCATAAACATAAAATATCTCAGGGCATTTGAAAATATATTCATTATATATTATGAATATAACTCCAAATTCAAATAAAATATTGATTTAAATTCAGAGCCCAAATAATTCCTTAGAAATGTCCCAATATTTTGGTTTGATTTATAACTCTTGCCAAAATTGTCAGAGCTATTTCTAGGGCATTTGGGATTACTGATTGCAATTTTAGGGTTTCTTGCCCCTTTATTAAAATGATTTCCGAGGCTTTCAATTTCCTCATTTCAACTTTCGGAATATAGACATGATGCACACATGAAGCTAGCCTAGAGCATTACCAGAAGCTAGGGATGTGACACGCGGCAGGGGGCTTCTTCCGCGGCTTCTTCACGGCCGGGGACGAGCCGACGACCTTGGCGGCCCCTCGAGGCCCACGGCCGGCCGCCTTCGGGCGGCTCTTC
>NC_041383.1:643504507-643504803 GCF_002162155.2 Triticum dicoccoides | reverse complement strand
GTGCGCGGCGGGAGAAGGTTCGGCGACGGTGGCGGGCGGGGGCGCGGCCGCGGCAGGGGGCTTCTTCCGCGGCTTCTTCACGGCCGGGGACGAGCCGACGACCTTGGCGGCCCCTCGAGGCCCACGGCCGGCCGCCTTCGGGCGGCTCTTCTTGGGGGCGGGCGCCGGGGCCGTGGCGTGGGCAGGCGCCGGGGCGGGGACGGGGGCCGGGGCGGGAGGCTGGGAGGCGGGAGGAGGCGCGGCGAGGCCCGCCCGCCGCCGCTTCGCCCCAACGTGGGTCACCGCCACCACGTCGG
>NC_041383.1:643489481-643504373 GCF_002162155.2 Triticum dicoccoides | reverse complement strand
GCGGCGGGCGGGGGCGCGGCCGCGGCGGGGCCTTCCATGGCCGGCGGGGCGGGAGGCAGCGGGAGGCGGCGGGAGCGGACGAGCGGTTGGCTCCCGCGCGAGCGAGGAGGACTGCGACGAGGAGGAGTGCGGGTTGGGGGGAGGTTTTCCCCTCAACCCCTACTTCTACAGATTGCAAAGTCATTTAAGGGTTGGACCTCTAAATTTTTTTACGGGTTTGAGGGTTTAGAGGTTCTAGTCTACGGCGTTTTTTCGACGAAAACTGTAAAAAAGCGGTTATTTTTAGGGGTTTGAGGGTTTGAGGGCTCTACTAGTAATGCTCTAACGATCGTATCTACCACGGCACCCGCCCTCCTCCCCCCAAAATCGCTGACCAAGCGTATAGCGCCTATCTGTGAGATATTGCATAGTATAGTGTGACGCCTTCATGTCGGGCGTCACACAAAAAGGTCAATCGCGTGAAATAGTTTCACGGACCGTTCATTCTGTGATTTGATTTCGTCGTGTCAATTTTGCCTCCAAAACGCGACGACGCGCCTCCTCGAGAACTGAAAATCCGTAACGGCCGTATCTACCACCACACCCGCCCCCTCCCCCTCCCCCAAATCGCTCGGAGAAACTAGGGTTTACCACCGGAGGAGCCGGCGGAGGCTATGGCCGGCGGGGAGGAGAGGCCGCCGGGGTTGGCGCCAGTGGCTGCGTCATCGAGTTTCGAATTCGCCCTCAATTATGCGGCGTTTTCCGATCGAATTCTGCGACTTGAAATCCCGGCCGAGGATTCCGAGGCGCGGTTCGTCGGCGAAGGATCGCCCTGCGACTCGCCGCGTAGCATATTCGAGACGGGGCCCGGCTTGGGAGGTACCTCGGCCGAGTCGGTGCGACCTCGCAAGCGCCGCAGACAAGACGACGGTATGTAGTGTGTGCTCCCCTCTCCCCTCTCCTCCATCGCCTTCACCTGTGCAATTCTTCTTTGTTCTCAAAGAACACAACTGTTCGGGTTTGGGAATTGGGATACCAAAAGTCCGCTAGTAACTCGAATATTCAAGCACTCCCAAGGTTCGAACCCCTTTGATATGTACTCTGCATTATCGTGGACTAGGGATTGTTTTCTTTCTGTGAGGGAAGTTGATAGGTACTACTTGTGGCCATTCTTGATTGTTACTAGAAAGTAGAGACACTCCTGCTGTAAAAGGGAAAACCATATGTCGTATTGAATGATGGCACCATCAGTAGATTGGCATGAGAATCCAGCTTTGTGGCCTTTCTTACTATATCGAGTTAGTTTATCATACATTTCAGACCCAAAGATTGACCATATATATTGAAAAAGATTGGTACAGTGGAGAAATTTTGTGTCCAGGATTCATTTTGTCACCATGTCTGATTAGTAAAACCCAGACAGGGGAAAGCAGCGAGTGATCAATAGCAGTAGGGACTAGGGAGTAACAGACGGCCACTGTATACATGATTTTGCGATCACCAGAGATGGCCACCATTCATTTGTTTGAATTGATTGTTTTGTTTGACAACTCACTGATATAAGTGTACGCAATTAACCTCTGGAGAGAGAACAAAATGAACTCCCCTTAACAACTCAACTAATGCAACTATTTAGGTGTTTTGGTCCTTTTGTTTGAGGTTCATCACTTGTGACAAAATATCATTTTGTCCCTGGCGTGCTCATATTTGTTTCATCATCCTGTTTGAGTTGATCGTCGTACTGTAATGTTTTACCATGTCATTTGGTTATGCATTTAATTTCTGAATCATGAATCATGTCTAGGGGAAGTAGTCTTTTGGGGTTTTGATAAAAATCTTGTCTCAGAGGTTCTCATAGTAACATGTAAAAGATTAAATCTATGTAATCATCTGATGTGTTTAGTTAAATCTATGTAGCCACTGTGATTCCTGACGAAACAACTTTTCTTTTGTCATTTCCATGTGCAGAATCTGTACCTCACAGCTCTGAAGCTGAGTTTGGATCAACAGATGTAAATGCTCTATCCATCAGTCCTGAACATGGTACGACAGCTGCAACTTCAACCGTTCCTTTTAGTGATGGTTTTAAACTTTTAATCTTTCTGTTGTATATATCAATTTTTCACCATCAGCTGCAATTTAAACCGTTCTCTATAGTGACAACTTTGAGCTTTTAGCCTTTCTATTGTATATATCAGTTTGTCACAAACAGCTGCAAATTCAACCATTCCTTTTAGTGATGGCTTTAAGCTTGTAGCTTTTCTGTTATATTTATATATCGATTTCTCACAAACACTAAAATGATTTTATCAGCAAGAATGATCTTTTTTGTCTCTCTGATCTTGGTATTTCACTATTTTGTAGGTGATGCCACTGATACACCCTGTCTAAGAGTAAAGCATATTCATGTTAGCTCCTTGTTACTTGCTTCGAAAAGCCCCTACTTCTACTAGGTAATTGTCAGACCTTCTGAAATCCATCTTGAATAGTCAGCCTGCTGATCTTCACTTGATGCTTTTTAGCTCTTCACGAACGGAATGCAAGAGTCGAAACTGAAGGAAATAACACTGAGGATTGTGGACTATGGTAATTTGTCAACTCAACTCATCTTGAGCATCCTCACTTTTTCTCATGTAAAATGTCTTTAATGCATACTTGCTCTCCCTGGACATATTTCATAACCCGTTTAATCCAATTGGGAGGAAATCCTTTTCCCCTCATTGTGCAAGCATCACATGGTTTCAGAAAGCCTAAAAATGAAATCTCTGCTGCACTAACTTTAAAAAACTGTCTAGTGATGAAAAGTACATGAATCAGCGGAGTTTGTTACTGTATGCTGTTTGATCATGTCTATGTTATCAGTGATGCGATGGTCATATTTAGCTATAGGCCTGTTCTGTATTGCAGCAGCAGATAGTTGATATAGTACTCCTACAGCTACTTAATTTCACTGTACAGGTTAGCTTTTATGAGGTAGATAATTAAGATATTCCAAGGCACTTCAACTGAAACTCAATTGCCAAGTGTACTCGTAATTCATTGCTATAAATTATGAACTGTGGATGTATTCCATGTGATAAAGTTGTATTAGATCAGAAGCTATGTGATGAGGTGGTAAAGTGCCAAATTTCAGGAAGAAATTAGAGGAAAGGCCCCTCCATATTGTTCCTTGTGGAAACGTTGTATTAGATTAGAGTCTAGGTGATGAGGAGGTAAAATGCCAAAGTTGTTAGGAAGAAATTAGAGGAAAGGACCCTCAGTATTTTCATGTGAATTTGTGATAACATCGAATGTCTGAATATTGTGAAAGCTGATTTTCACCCTAAAGTGTGTGCTCTAACCACGAGCTGCTAGCAACTTGGTTAGATTCTAAAGTAGTAAACTAAGGTGAAGTGTTCTATCTGTGCTTGGATGTATTTCTTCTCATTCTTTTTGTCTAAATTAGTACTGCAAGCCTGTTGAGACATTTATGCAGTGTATCTGTATGGATGCTAGATAAATTAACGGATGCAGTTGCTGCTCAAGTTGAATGATTTGGATTTTTGGTGACAAATTATATGATGCATATGTTTTCTTTTTCATGGTCATACTAGTGTACACACAACAGGATTAATTCTAACACAGTTGGCTGTGCGATTTGTGTATTTCTGAACTGAACTGTTGTTAATTCATAGCACTTATATTTTCACTTCATTTGGGACAGAGGACGAAGCCCTGCCAGAGCTGCTGCACTTTATTTACAGTGGAATGTTTAAGACAAGCGATCCTGTTCTGCTTCTGAAAGTGATGCGCGTTGCTGATAAATTTGAAGTTGTCCACTGCATGAGCTATTGCAGCCAGCTGTTGATTAGTCTGCCGATGACAAAGGAGTTAGCTCTCTTGTACCTTGATTACAATCACTCGGTCTCGATATCAAACGCTCTTCAGCCTGTGAAGATAGCAGCTCAGGAATTTTTGGCTGACAAGTACAGAAATCTTCATATGTGAATGACTTCAGTCTTGATAAATTTGGGCATTGCTGCATTTGTATATTAGCTGAATGTTTGATTTGGTCCTGTTTCAGGTCTGAAGCTGAGGTTTTGGATATGCCTCTCTCAGGGATCAGAGCTATATTCTCGAGCAATAATTTGGAGGTGTTGGAGGAGGACTTCGTCTGGGATTTCCTGCTGAAATGGGCTCATGCAAAGTATCCAGAATCTGCAGAAAGGCATAGGATCTTGATCAAATCTTTAGTGCCATTAATACGTTTGAACCAGATGAGTTGTGGGAAACTTCTGTCACTTTTGTCTTGCTAGGATTTGGGCACTCTTCATTCTGCACGCATTGTGATCTCTGCCCTGCTATACAAGTACAGTTCTGCACACAGAGCTCTTCCTGCTACATCATACTTCCATTGCAGATTCTTGGAGAGGACATACAAGTTAAGACCTGTGAAGACGATTGGCTTTGAGCGGCCCCACAAGCAACGTATTGCCTACATGGATCTCAAGTTCGAAGAATGCACCGGTCTTTTTCCGTCTGGACATATCAGGTCTCAACCATTCCACTTTGCAGGACACTCGTTTTTCCTCCTTGTGGCATGCAATCTTAATGCTCAACTAGGGATTCACAGTTTTGGACTATACTTGGGAGTTGAAAAGGAAATATCTCTGCCAATAACCATTGAGTATGAATTTGCAACGAGAACCAGACCTGTAGGTAACTTTGTGTTTAACCGCAGACAAGCCAATACCTTCACAAGTGAAAACCATCTACCAGCGGGATTCCCAAATGTGTTTAACATGTCCTGGGATCAGTTCGCTGCTGAAGCAAGTCCATTGTTTGTTGACAACATGTTGTATCTACGAGTTCAACTGACAGCAATGCAACTTTAGTCCCAGGCCCCACCAAATGATAGTTCTTGACTTTACACCTCAGGTGAGACTTGCACTCTCGATTAGCAGTACTTTGAAGTTTTGTTCTGCTGTTGGAAGATGGAACTCAGCCTTTTCTCTTTAGATACATTTGCCACACTGCTCACGTGACAAATCAATGGAACTGAGTAAATAACAGAGAAATTTGCAAATTAGGATCAATAATGCATATTATTCGTCTGATATATTGTGTTTGTCAGTTTGCTGTGTTAATCTATTTGATTGGTTAAATGCGCTAGTTTAAAGGGCTGGTCACTCGTATGTGTTTTTGAATTATGACAGAGAAATTTGCAAATTAGGATCAATAATGCATATTATTCGTCTGATATATTGTGTTTGTCAGTTTGCTGTGTTAATCTATTTGATTGGTTAAATACGCTAGTTTAAAGGGCTGGTCACTCGTATCTATTTTTGAATTATGAAAGAAATTTTCAAATTAGGATCAATAATGCATATTATTCGTCTGATATATTGTGTTTGTCAGTTTGCTGTGTTAATCTATTTGATTGGTTAAATACGCTAGTATAAAGGGCTGGTCACTCGTTGAATTAGTTGATTTCTTGCTGTGGTCCTCGGTTTATTAAATGAATCCACCAGATAAAATCAGCAAATGTTAAGTGTTTCAGTTTTCCGTGTTCAATCATCCCATTCGATACCTTGTCGTGTGTCTGGGTTCGAATCATGTGCTGTCAGTGGCAGTGCATATTCAGTTTTTCTGCTGCCTGTAGTAATTTAAAGTTTGCTGCCAGTACAGACGTAAATAAAATGCTAAATAGCTTACGCTATATACTGATACAAAAGCAACTGACATGTTAAAACACTCTGTATAAAATGACAAACAGTTCTGTTCCTGTACCTGGTTTCCTGATGTACTCAACCATGATGATCTGAACTTGCAGAAGCTTATTCCATCATCTTGTAGTATCATGATTTATATGCTGGTTGTTCTGGAGAATCTGAAATGCCAAGCTGTTTATGAAATAGTGTCCTGTTTATGTCGTCTTCACATGTGTGCATATGCTATGAGTGGCCATTGTGCTGTATGATATTGGGTCTTAGGAAAATAGTGTTACATGACAATGTATCAGTGATAATCTTCTGTGGACCACCTCCAGAGCATACTGACTTGTAGTATTATTTTGCTTACTGTTTCTGACCTCTGACCTCCTATCAGTTGGTTCCAGAGCACGGCTGACAGCGGAGTTTGATGCTGAATTGGACAGAAGTACAGCTTCCCCTGGGACACTAGTGTCAATGCGTCCACAATTTTACTGTAGAGTGATGGCTTGACCACGACTGGCGGTTTACCTTCGTTTCTCTGAACATTTCGGACAGTAGAGTGTGTACAGCTTCCTCCAGAATAGTACAGTAGCTCTGTTGAGGAAAGGTGCCAAGTGATGCACTCTTGTTCGCCACTTCACATTTGGAGTGCTAGGAAACGATGATGTTTGTTGTACAGCGTTGTATAGCGGTTTTGGAGTCTCGGAGAAATTAAACTCGATCTCTTTTTTCTTTCTTTTTGGCGGGAAAAATTAAACTCGATCTCGCTTTCAGGAAAAATTTGTGCTGAAAGTGCCGATATTCCCTGCCTTCAGTTGTTGATTGCTGCATTCTTCAATACCATCTTCCTCACTTCCATGTCGAGTATTTGATGCATCTTGGTATTCAGATTAGTATACTGTACACCATGGTGGGTGGTGCTTATGAAAACCCATAAACAGCCATTCACACACGTATATATGCTGGCCTGGCTACTAACCGTCTTGTTGCATGTCATGTGATTGTGATAATCCGCGAACCAGGCAACCTTTTTATTTATTTTTTGAAATGAACTTAGCCAGTCAACCTTGGATACGCGGCACGGCAGTGGAGCCACCGAAACGCGCAGCGCTGCTCTCGTTTTGCGGTCGCGGTGGACACTGGTTCTCTTCCTAGAGCCAGCCGTCCCGCGACGGTCACCTGGTGGCCTCGCCTCTCTCACGGAGCAATCGGCACATGGGCTAGGATCCGAATAACGCACTGGCGCACAAGAAATCTGATGCCATGGCGCCATGCACAGATGCAACCGTCCTTGGAGAGAAAACTAAAAAACAACAACATTACATTTGGGGTCAGGGTTGTACATTACCATTGCTATTAAGAAATAAAAAAAAACACCACTTTTTTAGGCCACTTGGTTACAAATTGCACCAAACTAAGTTCTTACCTCCAACATTAAAGGTGAAAACCAAGCAAGTCAGGCTTTCCTTCATGTTCTCGTTCCCACTACTCTAAGACCATCTATTCTTTCTTTTACAGGCTCGCCTTCGAGGTTTCATGTTATCCAAATATGTGGATACATGTCTATGGTTTCTTCATCAGAGCTATTGCATAAGCCAAAAGAAAAGAGGAATGAGTGCACAAAACGGTGGGAATGGGAAGCATCAGAAAAGGATCCATGCCAAATATTTGCACCTCCAACACCACCGACGTGTTTGCTTGCATTGTTGCCTAAGAGGAAGTCTGCGTGGAGGGACAAATAGAAGAGTGATGAGGCAACATGTAGGCGTGCAGGACAAACATGGCGACGACCAGCAGTAGGAAAACACCGATGGAGAAGGCGAACGCGGAGCGGCAGCTGCCATTGTAGAAGTACAGCTCCACCTAAGTTCCGTGCCCGACCATGGTCATCAGGTAGTTCGACACCTGCAGCGAGCCAAGAAGCCCAGGCAGCATCAGCACAAGCGCGACGAGGCCAGCAGTGATATGGCAGCTGCAGCGCCCCGCCCGGCGCTCCCGTGCCCAGCGGTGGTGCCAGTGTAGTAGGACGCAAGAGAGGAGGCTGAGAGGAGGATTAGAAGGGATGAAGGAGATTAAGGAGTGTCATTAAAACATATCACACAGTTCATGAGGAAGATGTAGATCTACTCGTCTACGATCGTCGAAATAGAAAATATGCAACACAAAAGTCATATGGAACTGTGAGATGAAGCTACTGGTCAAAGGAAATTTCAAACGATCGACCGTGCGCGAAGAATTTGACAAAATTCATCCAAAATAGCTCCAACATGAACACGAAATTGAGCATTTACTGTCGACGAAACTATGAACCTTTCGCGCCTGAATGGAACTTGGAACCCATAACATCAATGTGCATCTTTTCCGTGTAGAGCTTATCTCGAATCAAAGCACCTTTGTGTAGATCAGAAGGGACGGGGAAGAAAGGAGATCAGAGAGAAGCTTACTAGAGGTAGGATAACATAACACGTACAAGCTGTATACTACTCGCATCGCACTAGCATACTTTTGTGCAAGGGGGGCCACCATGTGCGCTCGATGTGGCTCAACTTAGCTGGCTGGCTGGAAACTACTGATTCGGCAGTTCCTAGCAGGCCTGACTGGGAGCTGCTTTAAGTTCCGTGTGATGCAGGCCCAACAGTGAACGCAAACAATCAAACCGTCTATTTTCTTCCCGCACGGGCCTGGTTGGCCTATATGCGGGCTACAAAACACGTCCTAGAGGTGCATACAAACAAACAAGGAGGGTTTTTCTCCATGTTCCCATCCTATGGCTCTTGAGCTCTCTCTCTCTCTTCCTCTTACTAGCTTATTCACGGTCCCTACAAATCTAACGACGCAAAAGCTTTCAAAGAGCAAGCTTGAATTACTGGACAAAGTGTTTCAGCTTTGAGGTATAAATAATGGGTGGTATATCATAGGCAGAACCTTAGAGGATTGAGCAATAAAGGCACTCGGTGCATGGGGCACCTTACTACAGTCAATGATATTGGGGCCACAGAATCTCCGGCCGTCCTACTCTACTCTTAATTAAGGGCACATGTCTAAAGATATCTTTTGCTTACCTCTACTACCCATATCCAAAACTAGTGCATAATATGCGTATCAGCCTTTTTCAGAAGCTTGAGCATTTATAGAGTCAAAATATGTAGCAGTAAGAATTTACTACATAAAAATAATATGAAATTGGATAAATTAAAACCCCTCTAAGGGCATCTTCAAGACGGACCCGTAAACCGCACGTATCCGTCTGGGCCGAGGAAGCCATCAAATGCGGGCCTGTATCGGTCCACGAGGCGGTCCGGACATGATTTCTCCCGCAAATTGAAGACAAAATGGAGGGAGGTTTGTAGGAGTCCGGACACCTGAAACGTAGGACGCCTACACCCCCGGGCCACGCAACCCCCCTCCCGGTCCCATTTCATTCCACTCCGCCCCTTCTCCCCCTTGCTTTGCATCCACACCCTCCACCTCCGCCGCCAAAACTGTACGTCTACGGCTGCCACAGAGGCAACCAGCACCAACACGCCAGCTCACCGTTACGACGGAGCTTTCCACCTTAGAGCCGTTTGTACCTAGGTACACTCCGCCCCCTGTCAACGACCTCCATGGCAGACACCATGCCCGACGGGTGTTCGGTCAAATGCCATTGAGCTTTTTTTCAAATGCTATGTCGTTTTTTAGAGTACGCAGGATGGTCAACCGAACCAATGCCTGTACCGAACAGAACTGCACGCACTCCTTTCCCCCCACCTCCCATGTCGTTTTCCAGCCGCGGCGCCCCACGGCACAACCCTCCACCTCACCTACCACGCCGCCGGCAGCCGCATCCGCCTCATCCTGGCCAGATCCGCGTCACCACGGCCGGATCCACCATCATCCCCACTCCTCCCACCTTCTTCCTCTCCCCATCATCTTTGCTCCGCATGCCCCAGCCACTACTGGCGTCGACCGCCCCAGCCGACCGCCCCGGCCAACTCCCAGTGCCGCCCGCCCGGATCCAGCCCACACCAAGCCGCCATTCCGCGCCGCCGAGGCCTCTGAGCCCCGTCACGCTACCCACCCACTCCTCTCTTCATCCCCCAGGCTCACCATCCTCCCCCGATTGGATCCGGCGGCTCCCTGTTCAACGCTACCTTGAGCAGGGGAGCTCGCACGGCGGAGGGCGGGGCGGCGGGCGGGAAGCCGAGGCTGCCGCACAGCGGGCAGGTGCTTCCCTCCCCTACCTACCTCCTTCCACGGCACCACGAGTTCTTCCCAAAAATTGCAGCACCACCCCAAGCCCGTCCCGCATCTGATCCACTCATCAGCGGCGCACCCCACCCCCCTCCGCCCCGCGACGGTGTGCAGTACGACACTCGCGTTGGTGCAGCCCGATGGCTGCACCTACGAACGACGACCGCAAAGTCCCTAGGATGAAGACGCCGGGGAGCGTGGCGTGCAGTACGACACTCGCGTTGGTGCAGCCCGATGGCTGCACCTACGCACGACGACCGCGAACTCCCCAGGATGAAGACGCCGGGGAGAGTGGCGTGCAGCTCATTTTGGCTCACCATGCAGCTCATCGCGGCTAAGGTTGCAGCTCGGCATGCTGCGACCTGTAGTCTGCTTGTGTGAGCGCGTGGCGTGCAGCTCGGCGCGTGGCGTGCAGCTCATTTTGGCTCATCGTGCAGCTCATCGCGGCTAAGGTTGCAGCTCGGCATGCCGCGGCCTGCAGTCTGCTTGCGTGAGCGCGTGGCGTGCAGCTCATTTTGGCTCATCGTGCAGCTCGTCGCGGCTAAGGTTGCAGCTCGGCATGTCGCGGCCTGCAGTCTGCTTGCGTGAGCGTACAGTTCGTCACTGGGTGGGTGCAGGAGACTGCCGGCCAGCCGAGCTTGCGGTTCTTTTGTCTTTTTTTCTTCCGATTTGGAGGGCTGTGTGTCTCGGTTTGCACCATGCATGGTGCAGTTCAGCAGCTCTTTCCACACCATTTACAGTCTGGTGCGACAATTCGTTCAATTAAACAGCGAAAAACAAAATGCAGTTGGCCGGCCCGTGAAGTTTGGTGTATTTTTATGCCTCGACCGTGCAACTGACTAGGTGCTCCCAGCGAGGTTTAGAGGTTTTGGGTGTTTACTGTGCTCCCAATCACCCATGTAGTTTCATTTTTACTGTACATTTTGCTTTGTTTTGCTTGTGTGGTGCGGTTGTCTTCTGGGATTGGTACAGTGCGATGCTGGGAAGATGTGGGCGATGAGGCATGGAGTTCCCTGGCGCGAACATGTAGTTCGTGGATGTGGATTTTGTTTTTGCAATTCGTTGTTCCTATTTGAGTAGTCCAAAAGCATGTTTCATGTGATATAGGATGTACGGTTGTATGCAATTGTAATTTTGAAGTCCGCTCCACCTCGTCTCATGTGGTTAACTTTAATTTGTGACGTGGTCCACTTCCCTCAATTGTGAATTACACCCTCCTCATGCGGTTCTCGGATGTGGTTCACTTTTGAGAGTGATGAGGTTCACTTGCACACAGCGTGGAAGTGCGAAAAAATAGCAAAACAACAACAAAAAAAAATAATGTGGTTCACTTCCCTTGTCCTCTGCGGTCCACTCCCTGTCATAAAAAATGTTAAAAAAACATGTCAAAAACTCGCTGAGAAAAATTTACGTCTGACAAAAAAAATTATGAAGTCCACTTGACTGTCTGATGCAGTGCAGTTTCTGTCTGAAGCAGTGCGCTCATCTGTCCGATGCACTTTCTTCGTCGATTTTGGTGTAACGAAAAAACAGAGTGTCCACATTTCATTAAAATCAAAATTGCTCTTAAACCGCAACGGATTAGCAAGTGTTCTACATGAAAAATTTGTGCCTCGATGACATCTTTCCATCGGCATATAATTTGAATCATTTCAACCAATGGTTTGTAAAAATTTCAAGAAAAATGGCCGCTCCCTCTCGTTGTCCGCCACACGATTTTCAAAATTAACTTAAAACCGTAAGGAATTTCAAAAATATTTCAACATATGAAAGTTGCGCCTCGTTCGTAGCTTTCCAACCGCGTATCACACGCCTTGTTTCGACAAACGGTTCAAAAACTGGAGCGAAAACAGTACCGAAAATTTCAAATTTTTTGAAAAACAGAATTCCGCGATTTAGTAAATTTGAAACTGCTCTTAAACGGTAACGAATTAGAGAAAGATTTATATATGGAAAAGATGCGCCTCGACGATATCTATCCAACGACGTATCATTTGCTACATTCCGACAAGCGGTTTAGAAAAAATCACGAAAATACGTTCGCTGCCACTCGTCATCCGTCATGCCGTTTTTGAAACTGCTCTTAAACCGTGTGGAATCTCGAAAAGTATTCAACATAGCGAAGTTGCGCCTAATCCATAGCTTTTCAAGGGTATATTATACGCCCCGTTCCGATAAACAATCAAAAAATTAGAGCGAAAACAGTACCGAGAAAACACTGCGTGCAGTTTTTTTCCGACGCAAAGTTCACTAGTCTATATTACAGTGCTCGTCGTCAAGAAGATGCAGTGCACTTGCGTTCAGCGTGCAGTGCAGAAGTGGTGTGCAGAATAGTTATTCTGCTAATATTAGCAGAATAACTATTCTGCACACCACTTTGACACTGCACGCTCAATAGAAGCACACTGCATCATTTTGACGACGAGCACTGTAATAGAGACTAGTGAACTTCGTGTCGAAAAAAACTGCACGCGGTGTTTTTTTGGTACTGTTTTCGCTCTAGTTTTTTAACCGTTTATCGGAATGAGGCTTCTAATATACCGTTGAAAAGCTATGGATTAGGTGCAACTTCGATATGTTGAACACTTTTCGAGATTCCACACGGTTTAAGAGCAGTTTTGAAAATGGTGCGGCGGATGACGAGTGGCAGCGAGTGTTTTTTCGCGTTTTTTTCTAAACCGCTTGTCGGAATGAAGCAAATGATACACCGTTGGATAGATATCATTGAGGCACATCTTTTCCATATATAAATCTTTCTCTAATTCGTTACAGTTTAAGAGCAGTTTCAAATTTACTAAATCGCCTAATTCTGTTTTTCATTTTTTTTTCAAATTTTTGGTACTGTTTTTGCTCTAGTTTTTGAACCGTTTGTCGAAACGAGGCGTATGATACGTCATTGGAAAGATATGGACAAGGCGCAACTTTTATATGTAGGAATGGTTTTGAGATTCCTTACGGTTTTAAGTTAATTTTGAAAATAGTGCGGCTGACGACGGGAGGCAGCGGCCGTTTTTCGTGAAATTTTTGCAAACCGCTGGTCGAAATGATTCGAATTATACGCCGTTGGAAAGATATTGACGAGGCGCAACCTTTTCATGTAGAACACGCTCTCTAATTCCTTATGGTTTAAAAGCTTTTTTGAATTTACCAAAATGCAGACACTCTGTTTTTTGCGACCCCGGAATCGACCAGTGTACTGCATCAAACAGAAGAACGCACCGCTTCGAAAAAAAACCCGCACTGCATCAGACTGAAAACCGCACTGCAATGTCTACAAAAGGAATTGTATTATCACAATTTTTGCTAACTTTTCATTTTGTAATTTCATCTAAACTACGAGGCCGAGTGTATTTGAACCACAGACAACTCCCGATGCATTTTACATTTTTTAGGCCTTCCTGAAACACAGGGCAGGATGAGTGTAGCTCACTTCACGAATAATTGAAGTGAAGCACAGTGAAGCACGAAGTTAAAGTGAAGTACATAGTTCTCCTGTTGTCTTTCTCTATTTTTGTTTTATAGAAAAACGTGTGTACTCCATAGTCAAGGCAAGTGAGCTGCATTAGACATGACTAATAAACTACATCTAAATATTTTTGTTTTATAGAAACACGTGCGCACTCCATAGTCAAGGCAAGTGAGCTGCATTAGACATGACTAATAAATTGCATCTAAATAAATGAACTTCTGAAAAGAAAACCGTCAGACTTTTCAAACAAGTGCAAATGCACTGCACGGTGGAGTCGAGAGAACTGCAATGTTCTTTTTTATAGTTACAAATTTTACCCTCCAAGTTTACATAAAAACTTCTCAAACAAAAATTGAATCAAATTCCTAGGTTCTGGGTCCAGTTCCATTCACCCAGCCAGTGCCAAACGAACTGCGAGGCAGAGGCTGGTGAGCTGCATGCCCGCCCGCCCGTTCGAACCATATTTTTTTGCAAATCCTGATTTGTAGCGCCAGCAGCCAAACTACACCACATTTTTTGTACAATGAACTACTGTTTTAAACATTTCTTACAAACGTATTGGAAAATCTGTGAAATCAACAGAAAAATAGTAACTGGTCGCCCAACCGCACCGCACCGTGAGCACAAGCAAACTGCAGTGTTGTGCACTAGCAAAATCTAAAAAAAATTCTTTTCTGAACAGCAATAGAACCAGCACGCCGGCGCCTGCAAACGAATTTGGAAGATACAAGAGGTGGCGCGTGCAAGTGTATGACATAATGAGTCGACGACGGCCGCTTGCGCCTGCTGTGTGGACTGCTCCAGTGACGCCGGACGATGTCGACGAAGTGAGCTGCATCTGAACAAGAAAAATCATCGTTTCACCTTTTTGTTGTCGACACAGGGAGTGCTTCCGAACCTGCAAAACAGAGGAGGCATTGGGAATCAGTCGAAGGAACAATAGAGAAGGAAGGGATGAACAAGGAGCAAGGGCCAGAAGGAGAGAATGGCCGGAGCAGACCGCCGGAGAGCCCCGCCATGCCAATAATACCGGAGAGGACGAGGAGAAGGACTAGGGAGGCGGCCATCAGGGAGGGCGGTCGGAAGGGGCATGCCCGCGGTGGGGATCCCGCCATGGCTGCGGGATGCGCTGGGGCTCCTGCCGGCGGCGTGACTGGATCTGCGCCATCTCCTCCAACGCCGGCCATGCCGCTGCATCAATCTCTAGCGGGCCGCGGCGGTTGGCAGGAGATTCAGGGGGAGCCACTCCTTCGCGTCTCCCGCGCGATGGAGCAAGGCGTGGCGGGTCCCGGTGTGCCCTCACGCCGTAGGTGCTCCTGCACAGAAGGCCGTCATGGCAGCGGTGGCGGCGGCCGAATCTTGTGCGGTTGGCCGTGCCCGGGGCCGTGGCGACCGAATCTGGTGGCGGGGTTCTAGCGTTTGGTTGGGGCGGCGATGAGTTGTGCGCAGGTGGTGTGTGCTGCAGCCGGTGGTAGGGGTGGGATTTGGGGGCGACCGATGGGGAGCGGTGGGGCGGCC
>NC_041383.1:643487884-643488662 GCF_002162155.2 Triticum dicoccoides | reverse complement strand
CTATGTGCACATGTGAAGTCTCTAGGAACAGTTTGTCCTATTCACATCATTTTACAAGATGGATGCCAGAAAGATCTGCAATGCATATGCTCCTGTGAGCTAACTACCATCTTTCTCACTCTAATTGTTGCTATGACTCTTAGCTACATTTGTCAGCATTGATGGGTCATTGATCTGATTTTCTCCACATCGTGAGTTCAACATAAGGGAAATAGCGAAGAATCTGCATCATTATTCTATGTATTAAAGTTGCGTGGCTCATCTTAACTTTTCTAAAACGGTGCTTGTTCATGTTTCTACGACTAACTGGCCCTTTTTTAGATATAGCGATGTGTACTACTTGAAAGGTAAATTAAATGTCTTTGTGTGTTTCATGGTGGTAGTAGAACATTAAATATGAAACATAACTACCAAATTATCAAGTGTAGACCAGTTGGCCTGTTAAGCCAACATCTTATCTTATGAATGGATTAAGGCATGGCAAAGAAACAAAGACAGAAAATAACAATCCAACTATGCAGAGTGTATGAACTTGAATGAAATCTTTTTAATACTATGAATCCTTTTTTATGTTGTGTGATCCAAAAGGAATAGGAAGGAGCACCAAAGAACAATAGGCATGGGAGGCAATAGGAAAACTCAAAACAAAGCATCTTCCAGTGTTAGTGAGGAATTGAGGTCTTTAGCCTTCTCTCATGTTCCCATGTTCACCGCTCTTAGGCCCTCTTTTGTTCCACTGCCTGTCTTGCGGTGGACATCCCATTTTACATGAATATAT
>NC_041383.1:643463776-643487466 GCF_002162155.2 Triticum dicoccoides | reverse complement strand
GAAGAGGAAGGAGCGCATAAGAACGATAGGAATGAGAGGCATAGGGAAATACCAAACCAAATTTCCACCACAACACAAGAGATGAAGAACCAATTAGTTGGGCTTTCCTCTATGTTCTCATTCCCACCGCTCTTAGGCCCTCTCATTCTTCCTCTTCCTAGCTCGCTTTTGAGATCTCACATCAAATATGTGCGCTTATATTTTATTTCTACGCTAAAACAACCAAGCAAGACAAAAAGAAAAGGAAGGAGTGCTTGAGATCAATAGGAATAGGAGGCATCGGGAAACACCAAACTGAATTCTCACCTCCCACTAGAGGTGGAAACAAAGCAAGTTAGGGTTTCCTCCATGTTCCCATTCCCACTGCTCTCAGGCTCTCTTTTCTTCCTCTTCTCGACTAGCCTTCTAGATCTCAGGTTATCTAAGTATGTGCACACATATTTATGGTTTATGCGTTAATCTATTGCGCAAGCGAAAGGGAAGAGGAAGAAGTGCTCAAGAACCATAGGAATGGGAGACATCAGGAAAGCACACAACTAAATATTTGCACCTCCAACACTAGAGGTGAAAACAGAAGAGTTAAGCTTTCCTCCATGTTCCCATTCCTAATGCTCTTATGCTCTCTCTTTCTTCCTCTTCCCTGCTTACTATCGGAGCCTACAATATCTGAAGAAAAAGGTAGCAGGCAACAAGCTTGAATTGCTGGACTAAGTGTTTCAGCTTTGATGTATAAATAGATGTGATATGCACTATGTAGAGAACCATAGGAGGATCTACTAATTAAGACACCCAGTGCATAGTATCACTTTATAGTCAATGACAATGGAGCCAATTGTCCTGTGCTGTACATGTAGAGCATGTGCGAGGATATCTTCTGCATTCATACAGCAGGAAAATAACTTAGCGTTCATGGCAGAAGAAAATAAAAATACTCTCCTTCGCCCTGCCAATCTACTATATTTAAGTAGCTAGCCCACACTATTTGGAATTCTCTGCCTTCTCCTTGTGCCACATCACCCAAATTAGTTTAGCCATTAGATATATTAGATCAGTCTACAATAGCCCTTAGATATACATGTTGAGAGCCGCCACCAAGCGCACGTAGTAATTGAATGCATGCATGCAAATATGCATGCAGTAACTAGTAACTGACTCATAAAATGTTTGCTTTGGAAAGAAAACAGACGCATGCGCCTAGCTCACACTATCGTGGCTCCATGAAAGGAAATTGAGGCATGCATGCATGTTTTAATTCGTTTTGCTCCATTTTGGACTTATACAACGAGATCCACATTTTTTTTCCAAATGTTGGTTAAATGAATTATCTTGCTACAGGAGAAATGCGACACACTAGCTAGGTTGATTAGTTCAACGAAATTTTATTGCGCAATTTTTATTTTATACAAAATCCGCAGCAACTCGCCGGGCATTCGTCTAGTTACTACTAGTAGTTGCTACCACCTGAAGATGACAACTACTCCTTGGCGTGCGCACGCACCTCACCTGCCCTCATCGATGATGGAGGTGAACATCGGCGACGGGTTCCCGGTCGCCGGCGTGGCATCCCCGCCCGCAGCAGGGCCGCCGCCGAAAGACTGATGCTCGTGCCCGTGTAGCTGCTGCTGCTTCTGGCCTTGACCTGCCACTCCGTGATGTAGCTCGGCTTGATCATCTCCTCCCCGGCCACGTCAGCGTCTCCCGTGAGCATCGACACCACCCTCGACATGGACGGCCAACGGTGGGGCAACCACTGGGTGCAAATAAGCGTGACGTGGATCAGCAAGAGCACTTCCTCGCCGTTGAATGTCGAGACCTTGGGGTCCACGAAGTCCAGGGGGGTGCCGTTCTCGTATAGCTCCCACACCTAAAAAAGCATTGACGGTTTCAGTGACATACATCCGGGAAGCTATGCAATCACACAGCGGAAAAATAATTTATCGCTATTTCAGTTAAAAATAATATGAGCATGGAAAAATTAAGCCATGAGAAAAATATGAGTAAACAAATTTTAACTCATAACATAATTTGAATCAGAAGCTATGAGTTAGAACATAGAATTAATATGAAATTAAAAAAAGAAAGCTATCTCCCGAAACACTACCGGAATAACCCTATATGCCTACGGCCTTATTTATGCCGACGGGCTTTTGTCAGGGCCGTCAGCATAGCTCAAGCTGTGCCGATGGTCTTGGGAAAATCGTCGGCATAGGAAAGCCATCGGGATACCTTCATCTATGCCCGCGACAGCCGTAGGCATAGTAGGGCCGTCGGCATACATCAATCTAGGCCGTCGACATAGAGGTGGCCCCGGTGGCCCGAGGACAGACGGCGGGCTGACACCGTCAAATCTATGCCGACGGTCCTAACAGGGGCTGTCGGCATAGATATTATCTATTTTTTACTAGGAGCTGTCACATGACAGAGCTATGCCCACGGCAAAAAGCTGTAGGCATAGTTTTCCATCTATGCCTACGACCAGGCTGTAGGCATAGCCCCGCCACATGGCGCCTCGTGGTAGCCCCCATGCCGTAGGCATAGATATTATCTGTTTTTTATTTTAAATTATTTTTATTCTTTTAAAGTTAAAATTTGATTCATTTAAATCTGACTTATCTAAAGTTAAACATACACAAATTATACATCGATTTGGGGTAGAATTTTCCATAGATTATGAATATCCATTTTGTTTTTGTTTTTGAGTATGTTAGAAATGTGACCTCATGTACTTTTGATAGAGGTCCTTATGCTTTGTTACAATCATATGTAATTGATATTTGGATCGATTTTGACAAAATTTATATGGTTTTTTTATCAGAATCTTGAAAGTATTCTGTGCTATACTATGTTTCAAATTTGAACAAACATAAATCATGTTTGCTTCAGATTTACAGAAAACACCCTTTTGGTTTGATTTTTTTGTATATTTTCATTCCTTGGCCAAACGAGACAAATTTTATATCTACATCCATCAGATTGTCTCAAGGATTGTGTTGACAGGCGCAAACACCCAGCAACCGGCTCCGGAGTGTGACCCCTTCATGGACGGCGATGCTGCCGACACTTGGAGGGAGGAAACGACCAAGTTGGGTCGACACAAAGGGAATCTTATGGTGGTTTTGGACACCAATGAATATTCCTTAACACCCGGAGCGTGATCAATTCATGAGATTTATACACAGCGCATACGCATGTGATATAATATGTGTGGCAATTTCTTATATTTTTTAAAGATGCAGGAGTACGTGAAAAAAATCCCCCACTACGAATTGTTCTACGCGTGTCTACGAGTGTTGTCGGGGGCCTTCGGGGGCTAGCTATGCCACCAAATCTTGCGTTGGGTCCTCTTACATGTTTGGAAGTGTGGTGTCAGGTGCAAATAGCTAGCATGCGGCTCTGGAGTGTGACCCCCTTCATGGAAGGTGTTGCCGTCGGCACTTGGAGGGGGAAATGGCCGCGTCGGGTCGACACGAGGGGGGTCCGGTGGTGGGTTGGGCCTAAACCTTGTTCTGAAATGTTCCTATGAGCTGACCTGTCACAATCAGGTAGAAATGTACGTTGGTCAAAAGTTGTCTGATGAAAGTTAAAGGCCTAGATTCCGGATCAACGGGGCTAGGATTAGGCCGGTCGGGGGCCTTCGGGGTAGCAATGCCACCCAAACTTGCATTATGTCTTAATATGGATTTGTCAATGTGGACTTCAGTCTACTTCTCCTCGGGAGGTGGGGGAGATAAAAACTTTTGGTTATATTGATTCGGATTGAATTGCAAATACATCAAGGATAGAATCAATTCAATTCTGAATTGCAATAAGCAAGCGAGGTCTCTCAAATAGAGTCGAACTGAACTGCTAGACTATGTTGAGTGATGAACTCAATGATTCGAAAAAACTAAGAGATGGATGAAATTAAATAAGGAATCCTGGTCTCAAAGAAGAGGGAAATGGGGATATGGCGAAATCGGTAGACTGCTACTTTACATGTTCATATTCTATTTCTAGTTCATGTCTATGGACTGATTACAGGAAATTCTATGCTACTGTTGGTCTATCATTGCAATTATCTTGGTCTTATAGATGTTATTGTTACTGTCATATAGCACATGTTAGTTTCTTTATTAGTTGGTTGATGGTTCTATTTGTTCATATTCGTAAGTGCTACTGTTTCTTTGTTATCTTATAAAGGATATAGTCCTTCATTTGTATATAGATGTAACTCTCTTATTGATCAACATATACTGATTCATCTCTTTACTGCAATTACTCTATATAGTTCATGATTTGCTCCTGTAGTGGTATAAAATTGTAGTTTCTCTTCCAAGCTGGTATCTGTGTTTGATATATACTAGTCTTTATCTAAATACCATGTATTGGAATTTCTTGTATGGTTTAGTACATCATCTATTGGTTGTTTAGTTGTATATTATACATGACATAGTCCTGATGGTTGCATGTAGTGATAACTCTTTCTTTGCTTTAGCTATTTCAGATGATTTAGATGCATGCTGACACTCCTATCTATACCAGGTGCATGTGTTGTGCTTGTGTACCTATATATAGAATAGTACCCATGTGTAAGTGGGTGTATGTGTCGTGCTTACAGTAAAGGTTTAGTAAATGTTCTATCAATGGCCAATTTCTTCTTGTAGGTTATGGACTATATCTTTCCTTGCCAATTCCCTCTCTTAAATCTGATTTGAACAGATGCTACACTGGTCTCTTCACTTTCTTTATTTCTCTCCTATTCTCACTGATAAGAACAGGTGCTCCTTAATCTTGCCATGCTAATGATGGTGTCCCGAGGCTCTCACCATTACTTAAACAGATGTTGCACTACTTGATCCGATGATGCAATAGTCCTAGCACTACTAGGTTGCCTGAGGAAAATCTCTAATTTAAACCCTACCTCTGGGTTAGTTGTTTAGTAGCGGGTTAGTTGGATTTCATCTGAAAACTAACCTAAGCTTAATTAAGGGATCCCCTAATCATGGAGTTAGTGCTAATTTGAGTTGATCTTTGGGTTTGGCTTTGATCTATACTTTGGTGGCTCTACTTATGTCTTGGGTTATTCCTTACTGCCAATTGAACCTGTTCCTTTTGGCCTTGCTGGTTACTATTCCATTCACTACTGGAAACAGAGAATTTGCCATCAGTTAGCTCTTTGCCATGTGCTAGCAGACGACAAAGAAGGCCTTTGCCGTTTGCTTATAAAAAAAGGACGACAAAGAGCCTAGTTGCCATTAGCCATTTCTTTGCCGTCTGCTAGTGGACGACAAAGAATATTCTTTGCCGTCCTCTAGCAGATGGAAAAGAGGTGGGTGGGATCCAGTGGAGGCCTAAACCCTAACTGCCCACCAGCCCCACCTCATTGCCATCCGCCAGCTGATGGCAAATAATCTTTGTCGTCTACTAGCAGACGGCAAAGAATTGACTATCTAACGACCGTCCCGCCCCTTCTCCCTCTCTTCTCTCTCTCTCTCTCTCCCCTCCCCGACCCCCCGCACCCGACCCCAATTAACTGACGCCGGCCACCACATCCCCGCCTGAAAGCACAAGTGCTCCCTGGGTGATTTTGGTAATTAATGTCAACATATCTCTTGTTGGACTAACACTTTTACCTAATATGTGTCAGACAAGTTCAACAATGGAGTGGCATGGACTAAAGGATGTGGAACCCCTTCAAGATGCTAAGGACAAAGGTTTGGCTCAAGCTTCAAGCACAAGACTCTACATGTTCTATCTTAGTGATCCAAGATCACATTGAGTCTATAGGAAAAGCCAATACTATCAAGAGGGGATGAGGTGTTGCTTAATGGCTTACTTGCTCAAATGCTTAGTGATATGCTCCAAAGCCCTCAACTACTTTCTCACATCCACATATGTCCTAAACCAAAAGTCTAACTCGGCCCCACCGATTATTTCTATCCTGCGCCACCGAGTTCAGATGTCTTAGCCACTGCCAGAAACCCTAGGCAAATCGGTCTCACCGATAGGGATCTCGGTCTCATAGAGATGGGATTGTAATCTCTCTGTGTATGTCCATTACCAGAATCGGTCTCACCGAGTTTGATCAATCAGTACTACCGAGATTACAATGCAAACTTTCTAGTTAACTTATTATCAAAATCGGTCCCACCGAGTTTGTGTAATCGGTCCTACCGAGTTTGCCTGACCAACTCTCTGGTTAGCTTATTACCAAAATCGGTCCTACCGAGTTTGTGTAATCGGTCCCACCGAGATTACATTATGCCCTAACCCTAACCATATCGGTCCTACCGAGTTGCATGTCGGTCCCACCGAAAATCCTAATGGTCACTAGATTTGCTGAATCAGTCCGACCGAGTTTCTCAATTCGGACCCATCGAGATTGGTAAGTTGTGTGTAATGGTTAGATTTTGTGTGGAGGCTATATATACCCCTCCACCCACTCTTCATTCGTGGAGAGAGCCATCAGAATGAACCTACACTTATAGCATACATTTTCTGAGAGAGAACCGCCTACACTTGTGTTGAGGCCAAGATATTCCATTCCTACCATATGAATCTTGATCTTTAGCCTTCCCCAAGTTGCTTTCCACTCAAATATTCTTTACACCAAATCCAAATCCTGTGAGAGAGAGTTGAGTGTTGGGGAGACTATCATTTGAAGCACAAGAGCAAGGAGTTCATCATCAACACACCATTTGTTACTTCTTGGAGAGTGGTGTCTCCTAGATTGGCTAGGTGTCACTTGGGAGCCTCCGACAAGATTGTGGAGTTGAACCAAGGAGTTTGTAAGGGCAAGGAGATTGCCTACTTTGTGAAGATCTACCGCTAGTGAGGCAAGTCCTTCGTGAGCGACGACCATGGTGGGATAGACAAGGTTGCTTCTTCGTGGACCCTTCTTGGGTGGAGCCCTCCGTGGACTCGCGTAGCCATTACCCTTCGTGGGTTGAGGTCTCCATCAACATGGATGTACGATAGCACCACCTATCGGAACCACGGCTCAAAAATCACCATGTCTCCAAATTACGTTTGAATTCTCCAATCCCTTCCCTTTACATTCTTGGAAGTTGCATGCTTTACTTTCCGCTGCCCATATACTCTTTGCATGCTTGCTTGATATGTATTGTGATTGTTAAACTTGTGCTAAAACTCCACTTAAACTTAAAGAATTTAAAAACTATCACTTTGGGCACCTAGTGTCTAATCACCCCCCTCTAGACACCTCTTCCCGACCCTTTCAATTGGTATCAGAGCTTTGGTCTCCATTGCTTTGGTTTAAATACCATTGGAGGAAGATGGATGAGTCTACTATTGGGAGTCTTAGACATAGAGTGCCTATACTTGATGGAGAGTATTTTCATGAGTGAAAAAATGAGATGCTTGTGATCTTCAATCAATATCATTTGAACAAGTACATTGCTAGTCCTTGTGCACCTCATGTTGATCCTATGCACCCTACCCTTGATGAGTCAATTGACATGATCAGGAATCTTAGAACTGTTAATCTTATCACTAGAGGCTTGCCTAGAAACTTGATTAGAAACTTTCCTACTCTTGAGTGTGCCTACACTATATGGAAATTTCTTGAGGAACGATTTCCGGACTATTCCTTGAAAAATCTAGATGAAATTCTCAATAAGTCTATTTCCTTGAGTAAGATGAATTCCAGTGATCCTATGTTTGGTGATTGTCTATTTGAACTTACAAATCTTATGCGTGCCAAAGGAAATGTTGGAATCATTAGAGATATTATTTCCGAAGCTATTAAAATTCATAAACAAGATCATTGTCAAACTCACTCTAACGAATCACCCTCTCTAGGATTTGATCCACCACATGACGATGATGAACATGGATACTATGATGAGGATGATGATTGTGACTTTGATCTTGATGATGCAATGAGACACTTTGGTCTTATGGCAAATCTTCGGGGATATATGGCAGGAGGAAAGGAATGGGTTCTTGATAGTGGGTGTACCAATCACATGACCGGAGATAAAGACATGTTTCGTGAGCTTGCTGAAAACGATGGTCCTCGAAAGTATGTCACTTTCGGTGACAACTCAAAGGGTAAGGTGGTTTGCTTCGGTAAGGTGGACATCTCACATGATAGCTCCATTCAAAATGTTATGCTCGTTGAATCTCTTGGCTACAGCTTACTTTCAGTATCTAGACTTGCTGATTTCGGTTTCAATGTCCTATTCACTGAAGTAGATTGACAAGTGTTTCATAGAGATAATCATAAAATGGTCTTTACTGGTATACGTAGAGGTGATCTTCACATTGTTGATTTCACTAAAAAGGCTCAACCTAGAACTTGCTTTATTGCTAAATCTTCTAAAGGTTGGTTATGGCATAGACGATTAGGTCATGTTGGTATGCGAAACCTTGACAAGCTTATTAAAGGAAATCATATCCTTGGTGTTAACGATGTCATATTTGATAAGGATAGACTTTGCAGTGCTTGTCAAGCAGGTAAGCAGGTTGGAGGAAGGCATCCCGTGAAGAACATCATGACCACAAGGAGGCCACTCGAGCTACTTCACATGGATCTTTTTGGTCCCAACGCTTACAAGAGTCTCGGTGGAAATTCTTTTGGTCTAGTTATAGTTGATGATTTTTCAAGATTTACGTGGGTGTTCTTTCTCGATGACAAATCGCAAGTCCAAAAGATCTTCAAAAACTTCGCTAAGAAGGCCCAAAATCAATTTGAAGTGAAGATCAAGAAGGTTCGTAGCGACAATGGAACGGAGTTCAAGAACGCAAATGTGGACACCTTTCTTGACGAAGAAGGGATTTCACATGAGTTCTCAGCTACATACTGTTGGGGAACGTAGTAATTTCAAAAAATTTCCTACGCACACGCAAGATCATGGTGATGCATAGCAACGAGAGGGGAGAGTATTGTCCACGTACCCTCGTAGACCGAAAGCGGAAGAGTTATGACAACATGGTTGATGTAGTCGTACGTCTTCACGATCCAACCGATCCAAGTACCGAACGTACGGCACCTCCGAGTTCAGCACACGTTCAGCTCGATGACGATCCCCGAACTCCGATCCAGCAGGGTGTCGGGGATGAGTTCCGTCAGCACGACGGCGTGGTGACGATGATGATGTTCTACCGACGCAGGGCTTTGCCTAAGCACCACAACGATATGACCGAGGTGGAATATGGTGGAGGGGGGCACCGCACAGGGCTAAGGAACGATCACGAAGATCAACTTGTGTGTCCTGGGGTGCCCCCCTGCCCCCGTATATAAAGGAGCAAGGGGGGAGGCCGGCCGGCCCTTGGGGCGCGCCAAGGAGGGGGGAGTCCTCCTCCTAGTAGGAGTAGGACTCCCCTTTCCTAGTCCAACTAGGAAGGGGAAGGGGGAAGGAAAGAGAGGGAGAGGGAGAGGGAAAGAGAGGCCGCGCCCCCCTCCCCTAGTCCAATTCGGACTCCCCATCGGAGGGGGCACGCCACCTCCTGGGCTGCTGCCCTCTCTCTCCCCTCAGGCCCACTAAGGCCCAATACTTCCCCGGGGGGTTCCGGTAACCCCCCCGGCACTCCGGTTTTCTTCGAAATCACCTGGAACACTTACCGTGTCCGAATATAGTCGTCCAATATATCTATCTTTATGTCTCGACCATTTCGAGACTCCTCGTCATGTCCGTGATCACATCTGGGACCCCGAATAACCTTCGGTACATCAAAACATATAAACTCATAATGAAACTGTCATAGTAACTTTAAGCGTGCGGACCCTACGGGTTCGAGAACAATGTAGACATGACCGAGACACGTCTCCGGTCAATAACCAATAGCGGAACCTGGATGCTCATGTTGGCTCCCACATATTCTACGAAGATCTTTATCGGCCAGACCGCATAACAACATACATTGTTCCCTTTGTCATTGGTATGTTACTTGCCCGAGATTCGATCGTCGGTATCTCAATACCTAGTTCAATCTCGTTACCGGCAAGTCTCTTTACTCGTTCCGTAATACATCATCTCACAACTAACTCATTATTTGCAATGCATGCAAGGCTTAAGTGATGTGCATTACCGAGAGGGCCCAGAGATACCTCTCCGACAATCGTAGTGACAAATCCTAATCTCGAAATACGCCAACCCAACAAGTACCTTCGGAGACACCTGTAGAGCACCTTTATAATCACCCAGTTACGTTGTGACGTTTGGTAGCACACAAAGTGTTCCTCTGGTAAACGGGAGTTGCATAATCTCATAGTCATAGGAACATGTATAAGTCATGAAGAAAGCAATAGCAATATACTAAATGATTGGGTGCTATGCTAACGGAATGGGTCAAGTCAATCACATCATTCTCCTAATGATGTGATCTCGTTAATCAAATGACAACTCTTTGTCCATGGCTAGGAAACATAACCATCTTTGATTAATGAGCTAGTCAAGTAGAGGCATACTAGTGACACTCAGTTTGTCTATGTATTCACACATGTATTATGTTTCCGGTTAATACAATTCTAGCATGAATAATAAACATTTATCATGAAATAAGGAAATAAATAATAACTTTATTATTGCCTCTAGGGCATATTTCCTTTAGTCTCCCACTTGCACTAGAGTCAATAATCTAGTTCACATCACCATGTGATTTAACACTAATATTCACATCCGCATGTGATTAACACTCATATTTCACATCGTCATGTGATCAACACCCAAAGGGTTTACTAGAGTCAATAATTTAGTTCACATCGCTATGTGATTAACACCCAAAGAGTACTAAGGTATGATCATGTTTTTGCTCGTGAGAGAAGTTTAGTCAACGGGTCTGTCACATTCAGAGCCGTATGTATTTTGCAAATATTCTATGTCTACAATGCTCTGCACGGGGCTACTCTAGCTAATTGATCCCACTTTTAATATGTATCCAGATTGAGATTTAGAGTCATCTGGATCGGTGTAAAAGCTTGCATCGATGTAACTCTTTACGATGAACTCTTTTATCACCTCCATAATCGAGAAACATCTCCTTAGTCCTTACTAAGGATATTCTTGACCGCTATCCATTGATATACTCCTAGATCACTATTGCACTCCCTTGCCAATACTTAGTGGTAGGGTATGCAACAGATCTGGTACACAGCATGGCATACTTTATAGAACCTATGGCTGAGGCATATGGAATGACTTTTATTCTCTTTCTATCTTCTGCCGTGGTCGGGCTTTGAGTCTTACTCAATTTCACACCTTGTAACACAGGCAAGAACCCTTTCTTTGCTTGATCCATTTTGAACTTCTTCAAAACTTTGTCAAGGTATGTGCTTTGTGAAAATCTTATCAAGCGTCTTGATCTATCTCAATAGATCTTGATGCTCAATGTGTAAGTAGCTTCACCAAGGTCTTTCTTTGAAAAATTCCTTTCAAACACTCCTTTATGCTTTCCAGAAAATTCTACATCATTTCCGATCAACAATATGTCATTCACATATACTTATCAGAGAGGCTGTAGTGCTCCCACTCACTTTCTTGTAAATACAGGCCTTTCCAAAAGTCTGTATAAAACCATATGCTTTGATCAACTCATCAAAGCGTATATTCCAATTTCGAGATGCTTGCACCAGTCCATCGATGGATCACTGGAGCTTGCATATTTTGTTAGCATCTTTCGGATCGACAAAACCTTCTGGTTGCATCATATACAACTCTTCTTCTAGAAATCCGTTCAGGAACACAGTTTTGATATCCATTTGCCAGATTTCATAAAATGTGGCAATTGCTAACATGATCCGGACAGACTTAAGCATCGTTACGAGTGAGAAAATCTCATCGTATTCAACACCTTGAACTTGTCGAAAACCTTTCGCAACAAGTCGAGCTTAGTAGATAATAACACTACTATCAGTGTCCATCTTCCTCTTGAAGATCCATTTATTTAACATGGCTTGCTGATCACCGAGCAAGTCAATCAAAGTCCATACTTTGTTCTCATACATGGATCATATCTCAGATTTTATAGCCTCAAGCCATTTCGCGGAATCTGGGCTCATCATTGCTTCCTCATAGTTCGTAGGTTCATCATGGTCTAGTAACATGACTTCCAGAACAGGATTACCGTACCACTCTGGTGCGGATCTTACTCTGGAATACCTACGAGGTTCGGTAGTAACTTTATCTGAAGCTTCATGATCATCATCATTAGCTTCCTTACTAATTGGTGTAGGAATCACAAGAACTGATTTCTGTGATGAACTACTTTCCAATAAGGGAGCAGGTACAGTTACCTCATCAAGTTCTACTTTTCTCCCACTCACTTCTTTTGATAGAAACTCCTTCTCTAGAAAGGCTCCATCTTAGCAACGAATAACTTGCCTTTGGATCTGTGATAGAAGGTGTACCCAACAGTTCCCTTTGGGTATTATATGAAGACGCATTTCTCCGATTTAGGTTCGATCTTATCAGGTTGAAACTTTTTTCACATAAGCAGAGCCCCAAACTTTAAGAAACAACAACTTTGGTTTCTTGCCAAACCATAGTTCATAAGCCGTCGTCTCAACGGATTTTGATGGTGCCCTATTTAAAGTGAATGCAACTGTCTCTAATGCATAACCCCAAAACGATAGTGGTAAACTGATAAGAGACATCATAGGTCGCACAATATCTAATAAAGTGTGGTTACGATGTTTGGACACACCGTTACGCTGTGGTGTTCCAGGTGGCATGAGTTTGTGAAACTATTCAACATTATTTTAACTAAAGGCCAAACTCATAACTCAAATATTCTCCTCCACGATCAGATCGTAGAAACTTTATTTTCTTGTTACGATGATTCTCCACTTCATTCTGAAATTCTTTGAACTTTTCAAATGTTTCAGACTTGTGTTTCATTAAGTAGATATACCCATATCTGCTCAAATCATCTGTGAAGGTCAGAAAATAACGATACTTGCCACGAGCATCATCACTCATTGGATCTCATACATCAGTATGTATGATTTCCAACAAATCTATTGCTCGCTCCATTGTTCCGGAGAACGGAGTCTTAGTCATCTTGCCCATGAGGCATGGTTCGCAAGCATCAAGTGATTCATAATCAAGTGATTCCAAAAGCCCATCAGCATGGAGTTTCTTCATGCGCTTTACACCAATATGACCTAAATGGCAGTGCCACAAATAAGTTGTACTATCATTATTAACTTTACATCTTTTGGCTTCAATATTATGAATATGTGTATCACACGATCGAGATCCAACAAACCATTTTCATTGGGTGTATGACCATAGAAGGCCTTATTCATGCAAACAGAACAACAATTATTCTCTAACTTACATGAATAACCGTATTGCAATAAACATGATCAAATCACATTCATGCTCAACGCAAACACCAAATAACACTTATTTAGGTTCAACACTAATCCCGAAAGTATAGGGAGTGTGCGATGATGATCATATCAATCTTGGAACTACTTCCAACACACATCGTCACCTCACCCTCAACTAGTTTCTGTTTATTCTGCGACTCCCATTTCGAGTTACTACTCTTAGCAACTGAACCAGTATCAAATACCAAGGGGTTGCTATAAACACTAGTAAAGTACACATCAATAACATGTATATCAAATATACCTATGTTCACTTTGCCATCCTTCTTATCCGCCAAATACTTGGGGTAGTTCCACTTCCAGTGACCAGTCCCTTTGCAGTAGAATCACTTAGTCTTAGGCTTAGGTCCAGACTTGGGCTTCTTCACTTGAGCAGCAACTTGCTTGCTGTTCTTCTTGAAGTTCCCCTTCTTCCCTTTGCCCTTTTTCTTGAAACTAGTGATCTTGTCCACCATCAACACTTTGATGTTTTTCTTTGATTTCTACCTTCGCCGATTTTTGCATCGCGAAGAGCTTGGGAATTATTTTCATCATCCCTTGCATATTATAGTTCATCACGAAGTTCTACTAACTTGGTGGTGGTGACTAGAGAATTCTGTCAATCACTATCTTATCTGGAAGATTAACTCCCACTTGATTCAAGCGATTGTAGTACCCAGACAATCTGAGCACATGCTCACTAGTTGAGCGATTCTCCTCCATCTTTTAGCTATAGAACTTGTTGGAGACTTCATATCTCTCAACTCGGGTATTTGCTTGAAATATTAACTTCAACTCCTGGAACATCTCATATGGTCCATGACGTTCAAAACATCTTTGAAGTCCCGATTCTAAGCCATAAAGCATGGTGCACAAAACTATCAAGTAGTCATCATATTGAGCTAGCTAAACGTTCATAACGTCTGCATCTTCTCATGCAATAGGTCTGTCACCTAGCGGTGCATCAAGGACATAATTCTTCTGTGCAGCAATGAGGATAAACCTCAGATCATGGACCAAGTCCGCATCATTGCTACTAACATCTTTCAACTTAGTTTTCTTTAGGAACACATATAAAAACATAGGGAAGCAACAACGTGAGCTATTGATCTACAACATAATTTGCAAAATACTACCAGGACTAAGTTCATGATAAATTAAAGTTCAATTAATCATATTACTTAAGAACTCCCACTTGGAAAGACATCTCTCTAATCCTCTAAGTGATCACGTGATCCAAATCAACTAAACCATAATCGATCATCACGTGAAATGAGTAGTTTTCAATGGTGAACATCACTATGTTGATCATATCTACTATATGATTCACGCTCGACCTTTCGGTCTTAGTGTTCCGAGGCCATATCTGCATATGCTAGGCTCGTCAAGTTTAACCTAAGTATTCTGCGTGTGCAAAGCTGGCTTGCACCCGTTGTAGATGGACGTAGAGCTTATCACACCCGATCATCACGTGGTGTCTGGGCACGACGAACTTTGGCAACGTTGCATACTCAGGGAGAACACTTTTATCTTGAAATTTAGTGAGAGATCATCTTATAATGCTACCGTCAATCAAAGCAAGATAAGATGCATAAAAGATAAACATCACATGCAATCAATATAAGTGATATGATATGGCCATCATCATCTTGTGCTTGTGATCTCCATCTTCGAAGCACCTCCATGATCACCATCGTCACCGGCGCGACACCTTGATCTCCATCATAGCATCATTGTCATTTACGCCGTCTATTGCTTCTACGACTATCGCTACCGCTTAGTGATAAAGTAAAGCAATTACAGGGCGTTTGCATTTCATACAATAAAGCGACAACCAAATGGCTCCTGCCAGTTGCCGATAACTTCGGTTACAAAACATGATCATCTCATACAATAAAATATAGCATCATGTCTTGACCATATCACATCACAACATGCCCTGCAAAAACAAGTTAGACGTCCTCTACTCTGTTGTTGCAAGTTTTACGTGGCTGCTACGGGCTTAGCAAGAACCGTTCTTACCTACGCATCAAAACCACAACGATAGTTTGTCAAGTTGGTGCTGTTTTAACCTTCGCAAGGACCGGGCGTAGCCACACTTGGTTCAACTAAAGTGAGAGAGACAGACACCCGCCAGTCACCTTTAAGCACGAGTGCTCGTAACGGTGAAACCAGTCTCGCATAAGCGTACGCGTAATGTCGGTCCGGGCCGCTTCATCTCACAATACCGCTGAACCAAAGTATGACATACTGGTAAGCAGTATGACTTGTATTGCCCACAACTCACTTGTGTTCTACTCGTGCATATGACATCTACGCATAAAACCTAGGCTCGGATGCCACTTTTGGGGAACGTAGTAATATCAAAAAATTTCCTACGCACACGCAAGATCATGGTGATGCATAGCAACGAGAGGGGAGAGTATTGTCCACATACCCTTGTAGACCGAAAGAGGAAGCGTTATTACAACGCGTTTGATGTAGTCGTACGTCTTCATGATCCAACCGATCCAAGTACCGAACGTACGGCACCTCCGAATTCAGCACACGTTCAGCTCGATGACGATCCCCGGACTCCGATCCAGCAGGGTGTCGGGGATGAGTTCTGTCAGCACGACGGCGTGGTGACGATGATGATGTTCTACCAATGCAGGGCTTCGCCTAAGCACCGCAATGATATGACCGAGGTGGAATATGGTGGAGGGGGGCACCGCACACGGCTAAGGAACGATCACGAAGATCAACTTGTGTGTCCTGGGGTGCCCCCTGCCCCCGTATATAAAGGAGCAAGGGGGGGAGGCCGGCCGGCCCTTGGGGCAGGCCAAGGAGGGAGGAGTCCTCCTCCTAGTAGGAGTAGGACTCCCCTTTCCTAGTCCAACTAGGAAGGGGAAGGGGGAAGGAAAGAGAGGGAGAGGGAGAGGGAAAGAGGGGCCGCGCCCCCTCCCC
Organism: Triticum dicoccoides; assembly: GCF_002162155.2. Classification (NCBI taxonomy): domain Eukaryota; kingdom Viridiplantae; phylum Streptophyta; class Magnoliopsida; order Poales; family Poaceae; genus Triticum; species Triticum dicoccoides. The sequence continues at coordinate 643,471,205 of NC_041383.1, read as the reverse complement.
TAGTCCAATTCGGACTCCCCATGGGAGGGGGCGCGCCACCTCCTGGGCTGCTGCCCTCTCTCTCCCCTTAGGCCCACTAAGGCCCAACACTTCCCCGGGGGGTTCCGGTAACCCCTCCGGCACTCCGGTTTTCTCCGAAATCACCCAGAACACTTCCTGTGTCCGAATATAGTCGTCCAATATATCAGTCTTTATGTCTCGACCATTTCGAGACTCCTCGTCATGTCCGTGATCACATCCGGGACTCCGAACAACCTTCGGTACATCAAAACATATAAACTCATAATGAAACTGTCATAGCAACTTTAAGCGTGCGGACCCTACGGGTTCGAGAACAATGTAGACATGACCGAGACACATCTCCGGTCAATAACCAATAGCGGAACCTGGATGCTCATATTGGCTCCCACATATTCTACGAAGATCTTTATCAGTCAGACCGCATAACAACATACGTTGTTCCCTTTGTCATCGGTATGTTACTTGCCCAAGATTCGATCGTCGGTATCTCAATACCTAGTTCAATCTCGTTACCGGCAAGTCTCTTTACTCGTTCCGTAATACATCATCTCACAACTAACTCATTATTTGCAATGCATGCAAGGCTTAAGTGATGTGCATTACCGAGAGGGCCCAGAGATACCTCTCCGACAATCGTAGTGACAAATCCTAATCTCGAAATACGCCAACCCAACAAGTACCTTCGGAGACACCTGTAGAGCACCTTTATAATCACCCAGTTACGTTGTGACGTTTGGTAGCACACAAAGTGTTCCTCTGGTAAACGGGAGTTGCATAATCTCATAGTCATAGGAACATGTATAAGTCATGAAGAAAGCAATAGCAATATACTAAACGATCGGGTGCTATGCTAACGGAATGGGTCAAGTCAATCACATCATTCTCCTAATGATGTGATCTCGTTAATCAAATGAAAACTCTTTGTCCATGGCTAGGAAACATAACCATCTTTGATTAACGATCTAGTCAAGTAGAGGCATACTAGTGACACTCAGTTTGTTTATGTATTCACACATGTATTATGTTTCCGGTTAATACAATTCTAGCATGAATAATAAACATTTATCATGAAATAAGGAAATAAATAATAACTTTATTATTGCCTCTAGGGCATATTTCCTTCACATACACACCTCAACAAAATGGAGTTGTTGAGAGGAAGAACCGGACGCTCATCAAAATGGCGCAAACGATGCTTGATGAGTACAAGACGCCGAAGCACTTTTGGGTAGAAGCGGTTGAGACAACTTGTCATGCAACAAATTGCTTGTATCTTCACAAGCTACTCGGCATGACGACATACAAGCTTCTCACCGGTAACAAACCCCAAGTTGGATAATTTCGAGTATTTGGCTCAAAGTGCTACATTCTTGATAAGCATCGTCGTTCTAAATTTGCTCCTAAGTCTCATGAAGGTTTCCTGCTTGGTTATGGCTCAAACTCTCACACATACCGTGTCTACAACATTTTCACCCGAAAGGTTGAAGAAACGGTAGATGTGAAGTTTGATGAATCTAACGGCTCACAAGTAGAGCATTGCCAATTGATGTAGGAGACAAAGACCCCTCGGAAGCAATCCAAGACTTGTCTATTGGCAAGATTCATCCAACGGAGGTGAAGGAGAGTACCTCGTCCGTCCAAGTGGAAGTTTCTACCTCACGACAAGGTGAAGCAAGAGTTGACACAGAAGCATCCATAAGTGGGACACACCAAGATGAAGAAAACGAGGAAGTACACCAAGAACGTCAACAACCTCCTTCTCCACCGCGACAAGAGAACGACAACGCCAACAATGAAGAAGGCCAAGAAGAAGAACAAGATGAAGAAGATGTTCAACCAAGACCCAAGCAAAAGCTTTCACGAGTTCGAGCAAGAATTGCTAAAGACCATCCTGTCGAGCAAATCTACAGTGATATTCAAACCGGGAGAATCACTCGCTCAAAAACTCGTTTAGCTAACTTTTGTGAACACTATTCATTCATCTCTAGCATGAACCTATGAAGGTTGAAGAAGCGTTGGAAGATCTAGATTGGATAAACGCTATGCATGAAGAGCTACACAACTTTGAGAGAAATCAAGTTTGGACATTGGTTGAGAAGCCCGACAACAACCACAACATCATCGATGCCAAATGGGTGTTTTGCAACAAGCAAGATGAAGATGGACAGGTAGTTCGCAACAAAGCACGTCTCATCGCCCAAGGCTACACGCAAGTCGAAGGTATGGACTATGGTGAGACTTATGCTCCCGTTGCTAGACTTGAGTCCATTCGCATCTTACTTGCCTATGCTAATCACCATGATATCACCTTGTACCAAATGGACATTAAAAGTGCTTTTCTAAATGGTGAAATAGAGGAGGAAGTTTATGTAAAACAACCTCCCGGATTTTTTAATCCTAGGGAACCTAATCATGTTTACAAACTGCACAAAGCTCTTTATGGTCTTAAACAAGCTCCTAGAGCATGGTATAAATGCTTGACCAAGTTCCTTATTGAAAAAGGCTTTGAAATTGGAAAAATAGATTCTACAGTTTTTACTAAAATGGTTAATGGAGAATTATTTGTATGCCAAATTTATGTCAATGATATTATATTTGGATCAACTAACCCTCATTTTAGTGAGAAGTTTGGAAAGCTAATGTCAGAGAAGTTTGAGATGTCTATGATGAGTGAACTCAAATTCTTTCTTGGTTTGCAAATGAAGAAAACTAAGGAAGGTACCTTCGTTTCTCAAACAAAGTACACCAAGGACTTATTCAAGAAGTTCAATATGCAAGAATGCAAAGGTATGACTACACCCATGCCTACTAGTGGACATCTTGACTTGACCAAAGATGGTGAACCGGTCGATCAAAGGGTTTATCGCTCTATGATTGGTTCATTGTTATATCTATGTGCTTCACGTCCCGATATCATGCTAAGTGTGTGCATGTGTGCACGATATCAAGCTGCTCCTAAAGAATGTCATCTTAAGGCCGTGAAAAGGATAGTGAGATACTTAATTCATACACCAAATTTTGGCATTTGGTATCCTAAGAGGGCCTCTTTCGATCTTGTTGGCTAGTCCTACTCGGACTATGCCGGTGACAAGGTTGATAGAAAGTCCACTTCGGGTACTTGTCAATTCCTTGGTAGATCTCTTGTGTCTTGGTCTACCAAGAAACAAAACTCGGTATCCTTATCCACGGCCGAAGCAGAATACATTGCCGCTGGTTCATGTTGTGCTCAATTACTTTGGATGACCCAAACTCTTAAAGACTATGGGATATATGTGAAACATGTTCCATTACTTTGTGACAATGAGAGTGCTATCAAGATTGCTCACAATCCCGTGCAACATTCTCGAACTAAGCATATTGAAGTTTGTCATCATTTCATTCGAGATCATGTTGCCAAAGTGGACATTAATCTTAAGCATGTTCGCACCGAAAAGCAATTAGCAGATATATTCACTAAACCACTTGATGAGAAAGTGTTTTGCAGGTTAAGAGGTGAACTGAACATCATTGATGCTTCAAACTTGGAATAGGAACTCCATTCGATACATGGTAGGCCTAAGCCTATGACTAATCCTTGACATTTCTCTTATGATGACTATCTTATGTCTTGGATATATTTGCACCTTGCATGTTATCTAACCCTTGTAGGTACTTGGATGAATCTAAGTCTATGAGATTGTAACTCACTCACATCTTGAGCAATCTCTACATCACCAAGTCTCTACACAACAGTGGTTGAAGACAAGGAAGCATGGAACCATTCAAACATATCCTTTGACAACTTTATTATTGAAATTAATGATTGTTATTTTGGATACACAAGTGCTCTTCCTTGCAAAAACTAACCCATGTAGGTAGATGAACTCAAATTCCAAGTGGTGCTCCCAACTCCTGATGAGCTACATCAACCTTGAGCAACCCACACAAGTTCAACTACATGATCATGATCAACACCACCACCCAAGGTATGTTATTCCATCTTAGAGAAGCTTTACTCCAAGACATGAGTCAAAGCAACTCGACAAGATGTGAATACATCAAGAAGCTTAAACGAAAAATGGAAACCCCATTTTGATCTTAAACGAGGAGTATGACCTATGATCAAGTGATTTCACTTGACTCCTAAGTCAATATACTCTAACATAGGTGACTTTGTCACCGACGATTTCTAGATGAAGTTCTCTTGTGTTCTTTTCTGTACTCTTGCATTTGTCTCATGCATATCTGTTTCCCCTTTCAAAAAAAACTTCATCTAGATTTCATTTCTTTTCCGTTCTGCATTCACTGCATCCAATTCATTGCAAATCTTTCAGTTAATTCCTTTCCTTGTGAGCTCTTACTTGTCTAGTGAGCTGAGATGACAAGTGTTTTCTTTGTGATGAACTCGGTCACACCGGTTTATTCTTTTCGGACCAACCGAATTCTTTCGGTGCAACTGAAGCATACTACTCGGTGCCACCGATTTCACTACAGGAAAAACATTTTGCCATTTATTCCTGTATTACTTTTGATCCAGCTCCACTTAATGAATCTTGTCCTCTACCATCATCACAATTTTCTTGCTGCTTTGATCTGTGAGACAAAACCCATGTGACAACAAATCCAGAAGACCCTTCTTGGAAATTGATGTCAAAGGGGGAGAGAGAGATCACATCAAAACTTTATCTATATAGAGAGATCACATCAATACTTTATCATATCTCTAGGGGGAGAGAATACTCAAGGGGAGAGTAATCTTCAAGGATCCTAGATGCTTAGTGTTCAAGAGGAGAGATGTTACATGTCTTCTAAAGGGGAAAGACATGTTCATATGTGCTCATTTGCATTAGCTCTGTTCATTTGTTTCTTTGAGCTCTGATTTCCTGTTCCCTATCTTCTCCCAGTATCCCATGCTAGATTTAGGGGGAGCAAGACTTCTAAGGGAAAGAATCCTTAAATTCATTGCACATCTTTACCTTTGGGGACATGTCGATATCCAATGTGGTACTCAGTACTCATTCTCTACATGTCATCCCAGTCTTGGTACTCTTGTGGTTGCTTTTGTTTGCTTTGGCTAGTAGGTGTATCTGTGTTGTCTAACCTTATTTTCACAGGTTCATCCCATCCTAAGACAACTCAAGACCACAAGGTAAGTATATGCATCACAATCATGTGTATGCGGAATTCTTGCTGATGTACATACTATTTGCAAGAAGGACTCATGAGCATGAAGGTACATTTCCCATATTCACACCTTTTGGCTCTGATGCATATAGCCAAGATACATGTAACACATTGCCTACTCTATCATGGTTATGCTCTCACATGCTTCTATATTCCATATTCACATGATTGCATACATGTAGGGGGAGCCTATGCATGTTACATGTCTTTCCAAAGCTTTACTTGTTATTCTCTATATCTCTATCTAAAGCTTTGATGTATGTTGTCATCAATTACCAAAAAGGGGGAGATTGAAAGCACAAGTGCTCCCTGAGTGATTTTGGTAATTAATGTCAACATATCTCTTGTTGGACTAACACTTTTACCTAGTATGTTTCAGACAAGTTCAACAATGGAGTGGCATGGACTAAAGGATGTGGGACCCCTTCAAGATGCTAAGGACAAAGGATTGGCTCAAGCTTCAAGCACAAGACTCTACATTTTCTATTTTAGTGATCCAAGATCACATTGAGTCTATAGGAAAAGCCAATACTATCAAGAGGGGATGAGGTGTTGCTTAATGGCTTACTTGCTCAGAGTGCTTAGTGATATGCTCCAAAGCCCTCAACTAATTTCTCACATCCACATATGTCGTAAACCAAAAGTCTAACTCGGCCCCACCGATTATTTCTATCCGGCGCCACCGCGTTCAGATGTCTTAGCCACTGCCAGAAACCCTAGGCAAATCGGTCTCGGCGTTAGGGATCTCGGTCTCACCGAGATGGGATTGTAATCTCTCTGTGTATCTCCATTACAAAAATCGGTCTCACCGAGTTTGATCAATCGGTACTACCAAGATTACAATGCAAACTCTCTGGTTAACTTATTACCAAAATCGGTCCCACCGAGTTTGTGTAATCGGTCCTACCGAGTTTTCCTGACCAACTCTCTGGTTAGCTTATTACCAAAATCGGTCCTACCGAGTTTGTGTAATCGGTCTCACCGAGATTACGTTATGCCCTAACCCTAACCATATCGGTCCTACCGAGTTGCATGTTGGTCCCACCGAAAATCCTAACGGTCACTAGATTTGCTGAATCGGTCCGACCGAGTTTCTCAATTCGGTCCCACCGAGATTGGCAAGTTGTGTGTAACGGTTAGATTTTGTGTGGAGGCTATATATACCCCTCCACCCACTCTTCATTCGTAGAGAGAGCCATCAGAATGAACCTACACTTCCAGCATACATTTTCTGAGAGAGAACCACCTACACTTGTGTTGAGGCCAAGATATTCCATTCCTACCATATGAATCTTGATCTCTAGCCTTCCCCAAGTTGCTTTCCACTCAAATCTTCTTTCCACCAAATACAAATCCTGTGAGAGAGAGTTGAGTGTTGGGGAGACTATCATTTGAAGCACAAGAGCAAGGAGTTCATCATCAACACACCATTTGTTACTTCTTGGAGAGTGGTGTCTCCTAGATTGGCTAGGTGTCACTTGGGAGCCTCCGACAAGATTGTGGAGTTGAACCAAGGAGTTTGTAAGGGCAAGGAGATCGCCTACTTCGTGAAGATCTACCGCTAGTGAGGCAAGTCCTTTGTGGGCGACGGCCATGGTGGGATAGACAAGGTTGCTTCTTCATGGACCCTTCTTGGGTGGAGCCCTCCGTGGACTCGCGCAGCCGTTACCCTTTGTGGGTTGAAGTCTCCATCAACGTGGATGTACGATAGCACCACCTATCGGAACCACGGCTCAAAAATCACCGTGTCTCCAAATTGCGTTTGAATTCTCTAATCCCTTCCCTTTACATTCTTGCAAGTTGCATGCTTTACTGTCTGCTTCCCATATACTCTTTGCATGCTTGCTTGATATGTATTGTGATTGTTAAACTTGTGCTAAAACTCCACTTAAACTTAAAGAATTTAAAAACTATCACTTTGGGCACCTAGTGTCTAACCACCCCCCCTCTAGACACCTCTTCTCGACCCTTTCACTGCCCCCCGCCGCCCCGGCCATGTCGCTTTGCCGCCCAGGCCACATCGCCCCGCCACACTGCCCAGGCCGCCCCGCCCCCTCCCCTGCGATGGCCGCCCGAGCGCCGCCATGAGGCAAGCTGCCCCGCCGCCCCGCTGTGACGGGCCTACTCCACCGGGATGCCCCTCCCCTGTGGTGAGCTCCTCACCCTTTTTATGTTTTTTTACTTTTACTTTTAGGTTTATGTTTACTTTAGTTTAGTTTTATGTTTATGTTTAGTTTAGTTTGAA
>NC_041383.1:643436280-643463427 GCF_002162155.2 Triticum dicoccoides | reverse complement strand
GAAGAAGAAGAAGAAGAAGAAGAAGAAGAAGAAGAAGACGAAGACGAAGAAGAAGAAGAAGAAGAAGAAGAAGAAGAAGAAGAAGAAGACGAAGAAGAAAATAAGAAGAAGAAGATGAAAAAAAGAATAGAAGAAGAATAAGAAGAAGAAGAAGAAGAAGAAGAAGAAGAAGAAGAAGAAGAATGAGAAGAAGAAGAATAAAAGAAGGAAGAAGAAGATGAAAAAGAAGAACTAGAAGAAGAAGATGAAAAATAAGGAAGAAGAATATGAAAAAGAAGGAAGAAGAATATGAAAAAAGAAGTAGGAAAAGTAGAAAAAGAAAGAAAAGAAGGTCAAGGGGTCGATGGTCGCCGAGGGGTCGAGGGTCGAGGGGTCGATGATCGCCGAGGATTAAAAGCCAAGTGTTGAAACTTGAAACACCCAAACTGACTCATGACAAAAAATCAAAGCATAGCAAGAGAAACCAAAGACAAAACAATACATAGTGAGAGGTTGTGCAACTAGGATTATATTCTATAACAGCTTTTTTAACAAATTTGAGAGGATGATGGTGAAGAACTCGAAAGCCATTAGTGTATTTCGACTTCTTTGCCATCATCCTCTCCAATTCATTAGAAAGGCTGGTATAGAAAATCATCCTAGTTGCACAACCTCTCACTATGTACTATTTCGTCTTTTGTTCCTCTTTCTATGCCCTGATCTTTTGTCAGTTTGGTTGTTTGAGTTTCAAAACTTGGCTTTTAATCCTCATCACCGAGGGGTCAAGGGTCGAGGGTCGAGGGGTCGATGGTCGAGGATCTTCCGGTCTGAGTGCTGACCGACTGGTGTCGTAGCTTAAGATGAGGACGTCCCCGAGCTGAATGTCATGAGTCTGGGTGAACTGCTTCCATCCATGCGCGAAGAACAGATGGAAGCAGCTCGCCCGCGTTGATGACCTTCAGCTCGGGCATGTCCGCATCTTAAGCTACGAGAACAACCACACCATGCTAACTGTGAAGGTGTTCAACAGGGCCGCCGAGGGGTCGAGGGTCGAGGGCTCGATGGTCGAGGATCTTCCAGTCCGAGTGCTGACCGACTAGTGTCGTAGCTTAAGATGAGGACGTCCCCGAGTTGAAGGTCATGAGCGTGGGTGAACTGCTTCCATCCGTGCGCGAAGAACGGATGGAAGTAGTTCCCCCGCGCTGATGACCTTCATCTCGGGCACGTCCGCATCTTAAGCGACGACAACAACCGCACCATGCTCACAGTGAAGGTGTTCGACAGGACCACCGAGGGATCGAGGGTCGAGGGATCCACGGTCACCAAAGTGCCTAGGTTATGTTGTACTTGATGATACACTAGTACTAGTTAATTATATGCATATTATTATTCATGTCGGTATTAATTTTTTTATGTTGTACTAATTTCGTTTACTCTATGTCATGGCAGGTGTTGAAAGATGGTGGGCGCGGGTAAGGAATGCTTCGAGGCTTTCGTCAGCGCATGGTGGGAGTGGTACTTCCATTCCACCCGTATCTCTCCGGAGAGCGTTGTACGAGGGCATGGCTTCACTAGTGGGTGCTTCTTCATCGACGTTGTTGCCCATCGGGGAAGGAGGTCGGGGAGGGAGGAAGAGAGGAGGTCAGGGAGGACGTGGCCGTGGGAGAGGTAGGAATGCTCCTACGCCTTCCTCGCCGCCACCCCCAGCTGATTCACCCGAGCACATGACTGCTACGGTGGACACCTCTGAGGAGGAGGCTACGCGGACTCCGGTCCACGAGCCTCGGGTCGACGGGCCTTCATCCCACGAGACTTGGCCCCACCAGACTTTAGACCTGGGTACGTCCCAGGATACGTCCGGATGGGTTACCTGGACGAGTCCGCCTGAGGGGCCGAGTGGCCATGCTGATGGTGGCGAGGATCTGGCTGATAGCGAGGGTGAGGTGGTTGAGGGGGCCACCGTCTACGAGCGTGGTTGTACACGGCTCCCGACTGTGCCAGCAACCCACGAGCAGAGGTGGTTGATTTACCCTGATGGGGAGAGGTAAGTTCATTTACTCTTTTTGTACCATTTGCCTTCATGTTTCTTCAAATATCTAATGCGTTCGGCTTGTCATTCTGCAGGGGTTGGCACCACCCTGATGATGTTCGCAGGCCCAACATCGTCCTTGGTGTGCTTTTCCGGCAAAACTTCCTGGGGTTTGTCACGTTGCCCGGCGAGGGTCAGATTCCAGAGATAAGATTGAGCTGGGAGCACTACTTGATATTTTTTGAAACTATGATGATATTTATAGCAAATTCGGAAACTATACACCCTAATGCATAAAAATCAAAAGTATCACCCCATCGGCCTCCTGCTGGCCGAAGAGGGACTTTTCGGCCTACCATTGGCTGAAGAGGGACTTTTCGGCCAACCGTTGGCCAAAGAGGACTTTTCGGCCAACTGTTGGCCAAAGCGTCCCTCTTCGGCTAACTCTAGGCCAAAAAGTGGTCTTTCGCCAACACATGCTCTCCTATTTTAGAAAATTCATATCAATTAGGATTTTTTTAGTATTTTAATTTGATTCTTTTTGCATTAGATTAGAAATTTTATGAAGTTTCTGTAGATATCAAGTTTGACTAGATTTGAAAGTTTGAATTTGAATTTTCATGAATTTGCTCAAATCACTAGATTGCCTATAATTTGAGCTAGGAGTATTATTTTTAGATGATTCTTTTTGCTACTTGTTCTTTGCGACTTTTATCAGTAGTAATTAATTGGTGAATTTTAGGATGATTTAAAATTAGGTTTTTACGAAAACATGTCTGTTTTAGTGTTTTATAGGTTTTGTGCTATTTCTTTAATTTTAATTGCTTTAAATTGTTTTCTTTTATTTTTTGACATAATATTTTAGTTTCTGTAAAGTTATAAGTAGATATTTTTTTGTAGTAATTTTTTGTATTTTATTTCTTTTATCCTCCATTTTATTTCCCTCCATTTTCTCCCGCTATTTTCTTTGCCGCCATTTTCTCCCGCCATTCTTTGCCGCCATTTTCTCCCGCCATTCTCTCCCGCCATTCTTTGCCACCATTTTCTCCTGCCATTTTCTTTGTCGTTATTTCATTTTCCGCCAGTCTCTCCCTCCATTTTCTTTCCCTCCATTCTCTCCCAACATTTTCTTTCCCACCATTCTCTCCCGCCATTTTCTCCCGCCATCTTCACTTCTCAACTTATAAGACGAGCCTCATGGTGTCCACGACCGTAGATAACACCGTCTGAAGTGGTCTGTGTCTCCTGCGTCGGTGTTGCTGGTGGAGTGTGAAACACTGTATGAGAGAAGTCATAAGTGTTTGCAGCTTCGCCATCATCATGTGAGAGTGTTTCACACTTATGACTTCTCTCACACAGTGTTTCACACTCCACATGAAGGCATCATCGTCATCCTCCATCGATGCAACACTCCTTAGTGTGGCGGGAAAGAAAATGGCGGGAGAGAATGACGGGAAGGAATATGGAGGGAAAAAGATTGCGGGAAAGTATTTTTTTTCATGTATAAAACGGCAATGGTTGTATAGGATGTATAAGGCACTTTTAAATATAAACTCCTGTGAAGCTCAAAACAAGTTTTCTACTAGGATAAAAGAAATAAAATACAAAAAAGTACTACAAATAAAATAGCTACTAGTAACTTAACAGAAACAAAAAGAATATGTCAAAAAAAAGAAAACAATTTAAAGCAATTAAAATTAAAATAAATAGCACAAAACCTGTAAAACACTAAAACAGAACTGTTTTCATAAAAACCTAATTTTAAATAATTATAAAATTTGCCAATTAATTACTACTGATAAACAAAGTTACAAAGAACCAGTAGCAAAAAGAATCATCTGAAAAAATACTCCTAGCTCAAATTATAGGCAATGTAGTGATCTGAGAAAATTCATGAAAATTCAAATTCAAACTTTCAAATCTAGTCAAACTTGATTTCTACATAAACTTCATAAAATTTCTAATCTAATGCAAAAAGAATAAAATTAAAATACTAAAAATCCTAATTGATATGAATTTCCTAAAACAGTAGAGCAGGTGTTGCCCAAAGACCACCTTTCGGCCTCCCGTTGGCCGAAGAGGGACTCTTTGGCCAACTGTTGGCCGAGAAGACCTTTTGGGTCAAGGTTGGCCGCAAAGTCCCTCTTCGGCCAACGGTAGGCCGAAAAGTCCCTCTTCGGCCAACCGGAGGCCGACGGGGTGATACTTTTGATTTTTCTGCATTAGGTTGTATAGTTTCCAAATTTGCTATAAAAATCATCATAGTTTTAAAAAAAATCCGCACTACTTCGTTGCCCCGGCCCCACCGGAGGAGATGATCGACGGTGTCTTGTGCCACACGAGGGCAGAGATGGTGATCAGAAAGTTTTGGGTAATTTCTCCTTTACACTATTAAAAATCTTCAAATAGCTTGTTATTGTACTAATCAATTTTGTCTCGTTTGATTGCAGAACTTCTATAGGTGTGAGGAGGGATACGAGGAGGCCGCGGCAAAGGTTATCGATGCCGAGTGCAGGCGCCTACTACAAAACTTATGGCACGAGGCTCTGGTTCAGGCTGTTCGAGACTACTAAACCTCGCATGGTATTAAGAAGCCCAAGCAGGCATGCCGCGACAAGTATTTGAAGAAGGAGCCATACATGACGTTAATTACCTATTCTTAAGGCCTTGTACTTAGTTTCGTTGATTTGATTCATAGGCATAGCGCTCAAGTTTCTCTTTACGAACTTAGGTGCCCCCGAGATGGTGTGTGGATTAGATGGATTGTTGGGAGGTGTTGGTGGATGAGTGGTGCTCCGACCAATGGCTATCCCTCCACAACAATGCCAAGGACCAGTGTGTCCAAATGCAAGGTGCGCCACACCATCAAGGCAACACCAACTTATTTCAGTACTGGCGGAACTGGGTATGTGGTTTGCTTCATGATTCATTGCAATTCATTATTCATGCTAGCTTGAGCCCTTTAATTACTAATTTACTTTATTCCTCTCTTTCAGGGGCGACACAATAAGGCGGAGGTGCCAGAGGTGTTCGACCTCTATGCCATGGCCCATACTGGCTCGTACAAGAAGGTCAAGGCATTCCCTGTGTCTGACCTCGATGATCCAAAGAACTTCACCAACATCTCCTCCCACAACAAGCTCGTGAGGTATAGAGATGTGGGGAAGAAGATGAAAGGGGAGGACTTTAACCCGAGCCAGCAGTTTGATCCAGAGCTGGTGATGTTATCTGGTGGCGGGAGGTCCCATGGCTCAATAGCCATTGGAGATGGACTTATACGCTGTCCTAGCACTCTCCTAGAGATCAAGGCGCGCCAAACAAGCTTCGCCCCTAAGATAAGGCCTCGTCCATGGCCAATGGAGCTCGCCTTCAAGGTTAGTTATACGGACTCAGATTTCTTTCCTCTCCATTACATTGTGTGTGCGGACATCGATGATTACAATGCCAACAAGGAGTGGTGTTGCAGGCTGCTCTTCAGAAAAATAGAGAGGCAACCAAGGAGCTTCTGGCGGAGAAGGAGCAATAGTTGGAGGAGAGGACGACTAAGTTGTTAGAGGAGGAGAGGGCACGGAATGACATGCAGAACCGGGCCATGTACGAGCTCCTCGTGGTAAGTTTCTTTTGCATATTAGTGCTAGCTCTTGAGCATGCATTGGTTTTTCCCTTGAAAACGAAAGGGTGATGCAGCAAAGTAGCGTAAGTATTTCCCTCAGTTTTTGAGAACCAAGGTATCAATCCAGTAGGAGGCTCCTCAAAAGTCCCACGCACCTACACAAACAAACGAACCTCACAACCAACGCGATAAAGGGGTTGTCAATCCCTTCAAGGTAACTTGCGAAAGTGAGATCTAATAGAGATAATAAGATAAGATAAATATTTTTGGTATTTTTATGATATAGATTGGAAAGTAAAAGTTGCAAATAAAAGATAGATGAAAACTTTATATGATAAAAGATAGACCCGGGGGCCATAGGTTTCACTAGTGGCATCTCTCAAGATAGCATAAGTATTATGGTGGTGAACAAATTACTGTCGAGCAATTGATAGAAAAGTGTATAGTTATGAGATTATCTAGGCAAGATCATGTATATAGGCATCACATCCGTGACAAGTAGATCGAAATGATTCTGCATCTACTACTATTACTCCACACATCGACCAACTCCTGCCTGCATCTAGAGTATTAAGTTCATAAGAATAGAGTAACGCATTAAGAAAGATGACATGATGTAGAGGGATAAACTCATGCAATATGACATAAATCCCATCTTTTTATCCTCGATGGCAACAATACAATACGTGCCTTGCTGCCCTTGCAGTCATTGGGAAAGGACACCGCAAGATTGAACCCAAAGCTAAGCACTTCTCCCATTGCAAGAAAGATCAATCTAGTAGGCCAAACCAAACTGATAATTCGAAGAGACTTGCAAAGATAACTTAATCACACATAAAAGAATCCAGAGGAGATTCAAATATTTCTCATAGGTAAACTTGATCATCAACCCACAATTCATGGGATCTCGACAAACACACCGGAAAAAGAGTTACATCGAATAGATCTCCAAGAGGATCAAGGAGAACTTTGTATTGAGATTCAAAGAGAGAGAAGAAGCCATCTAGCTAATAACTATGGACCCGAAGGTCTATGGTAAACTACTCACAACTCATCGGAGAGGCCTTGGAGATGATGTAGAGGCCCTCTGTGGTCGATTCCCCCTCCAGTGGAGCATCGACGAAGGCTCCAAGATGGGATCTCGCAGATACAGAAGGTTGCGGTGGCGGAATTAGGTTTTTGTGGTGCTCTCCGATGTTTTCAGGGTACGGGAGTATATATAGGCGAAGGAAGTACGTCGGTGGAGCAACAGGGGGCCCACGAGGGTGGGGGCGCTCCCACCCCCAGGGGGCGTACCGGGCACCCTCGTGGCCGCCTCGTTTACAGCTTGACGTCCACTCCAAGTCTCATAGATTGCGTTTGTTCCGAAAAGATCGCTCCCGAAGGTTTCATTCCTTTTGGATTCCGTTTGATATTCCTTTTCTTTGAAACATTGAAATAGGCAAAAAAACAGCAATTCGGGCTGGGCCTCCGGTTAGTAGGTTACTCCCAAAAATGATATAGAAGTGTAAAGTAAAGCCCATAAACATCCAAAACAGGTAATATAATAGCATGGAACAATAAAAAATTATAGATACGTTGGAGACGTATCAAGCATCCCCAAGCTTAATTCCTGCTCATCCTCGAGTAGGTAAATGATAAAAATAGTTTTTTTATGTGGAATGCTACCTAGCATAATCCTTAATGTAATTTTATTTATTGTGGCATGAATGTTCAAATCCAAATGATTCAAAATAAAAGTTCATATTGACATAAGAAATAGTAATACTTCAAGCATACTAACAAAGCAATCATGTCTTCTCAAAATAACATGGCTAAAGAAAGTCCATCCCTACAAAATCATATAGTTTGGTCATGCTCCATTTTCATCACACAAGAATGCTCTCATCTTGCACACCCCCGATGACAAGCCAAGCAATTGTTTCATACTTTAGCAATCTCAAACTTTTTCAACTTTCACGCAATACATGAGTGTGAGCCATGTATATAGCACTATGGGTGGAATAGAATATGATGATGGAGGTTGTGTGGAGAAGACAAAAAAGGAAGAAAGTCTCACGTTGATGAGGATAATCAACCGGCTATGGAGATGCCCATCAATTGATGTCAACATGAGGAGTAGGGATTGCCATGCAACGGATGCACTAGAGCTATAAATGTATGAAAGCTCAACAAAAGAAACTAGTGGGTGTGCATCCAACTTGCTTGCTCACGAAGACCTAGGGCACTTTTGAGGAAGCCCATCATTGGAATATACAAGCCAAGTTCTATAATGAAAAATTCCCACTAGTATATGAAAGTGATAACATATGAGACTCTCTATCATGAAGATCATGGTGCTTATTTTGAAGCACAAGTGTGGAAAAAGGATAGTAGCATTGTCCACCTTTTTTGGGCCTTTTTTTGGCCTTTTTGGCCTTTCTTTTTTTATAAGGGACAATGCTCTAATAATGATGATCATCACACTTCTATTTATTTACAACTCATGAGTTACAACTCAAAACTAGAACAAGATATGACTCTATATGAATGCCACCGGCGGTGTACCAGGATGGGCAATGATGCAAGAGTGACATGTATGAAAAATTATGAAGGTGGCTTTGCCACAATACGATGTCAACTACATGATCATGCAAGGCAATATGACAATGATGATGCATGTCATGATGAACAGAACAGTGGAAAGTTGGATGGCAATATATCTCGGAATGGCTATGGAAATGCCATAATAGGTAGGTATGGTGGCTGTTTTGAGGAAGATATAAGGAGGTTTATGTGTGATAGAGCATATCGCATGACGGGGTTTGGATGCACCAGCAAAGTTTGCACCAACTCTCAAGGTGAGAAAGGGCAATGCACGATACTGAAGAGGCTAGCAATGATGGAAAGGTAAGAGTGCGTATAATCCATGGACTCAACATTAGTTATAAAGAACTCATATACTTATTGCAAAAATTTACAAGTCATCAAAAACCAAGCACTACGCACATGCTCCTAGGGGGATAGATTGGTAGGAAAAGACCATCGCTCATCCCCGACCGCCACTCGTAAGGATGACAATCTAAGAACACCTCATGTTTCAAATTTGTTACACAACGGTTGCCATACGTGCATGCTACGAGACTTGCCAACTTCAAAACAAGTATTCTTTAAATTCACAATTACCCAACTAGCATGACTCTAATATCACCACCTCCATATCTCAAAACAATTATCAAGTGATCATATCATCCAATTCACTTCCTATGATAGTTTTTATTATACCCAACTTGGATGCCCATCATTCTAGGACCAATTTTATAACCATAGAAAATACCATGCTGTCCTAAAAGACTCTCAAAATAATATAAGTGAAGCATGAGAGATCAACAATTTCTACAAAATTAAACCACCGCCGTGCTCTAAAAGATATAAGTGAAGTACTAGAGCAAAACTATCTAGCTCAAAAGATATAAATGAAGCACATAGAGTATTCTAATAAATTCCCAATCATGTGGGTTTCTCCCAAAAGGTGTGTACATAAAGGATGATTGTGGTAATATAAAAATCGAAGACTCATATCATACAAGACGCTCCAAGCAAAACACATATCATGTGGCAAATAAAAATATAACTCCAAGTAAAGTTACCGATAGACGAAGACGAAAGAGGGGATGCCTTCCGGGGCATCCCCAAGCTTAGGCTTTTGGTTATCCTTGAATATCTTGGGGTGCCATGGTAATCCCCAAGCTTAGGCTCTTGCCACTCCTTATTCCATAATCCATCAAATCTTTACCCAAAACTTGAAAACTTCACACACAAAACTCAACAGGAATTCTCATAAGCTCCGTTAGTGCAAGAAAGAAAAACCACCACATAAGGTACTGTAATGAACTCATTATTTAGTTAAACCTACTGTATTCCAAATTCTCTATGGTTCATACCCCCGATACTAGCCATAGATGCATCAAAATAAGCAAACAACACACGAAAAACAGAATCTGTCAAAAACAGAACAATCTGTAGTAATCTGTAACTTTCGAATAATTATGGAACTCAAAAAATCCTAATAAAATAGTAAGTCGTGGGAAATTTGTCTATTGATCTACATAAAAAGGAATCAACGCAAAAGCATGTTTCTGTGATTTACTAAAATTATTTTCGTGCGTGCAAAAGTTTCTGTTTTTCAGCAGAATCAAATTAACTATTACCATAGGTTATACTATAGGTTCTACTTGGCACAAACACTAATTAAAACATTAAAACACATCTAAACAGAAGCTAGATGAAATATTTATTACTAAACAGAAGCAAAAAGTAATAAACAAAAATAAAATTGGGTTTCCTCGCAACAAGTGCTATCGTTTAACGCCCCTAGCTAGGCATAAAAGCGAGAATAGATCTACGTATTGCCATCTTTGGCATTCATTTCATAAGTAGCTCACATGATAGATTCATAAGGTAATTTAACTTTCTTTCTTGGAAAGTGTTCCATGCCTTTCCTTAATGGAAATTGGAATCTAATATTCCCTTCCTTCATATCAATAATTGCACCAATCGCTAAGGAAAGGTCTACCAAGAATAATAGGACATGAAAGATTGCAATCTATATCAAGAACGATAAAATCTACAGGCACGTAATTCCTATTTGCAACAATAAGAACATCATTGATCCTTCCCATAGGTTTCTTAATGGTGGAATCCGCAAGGTGCAAATTTAAAGAGCAATCATCAAAATCATGGAAACCTAGCACATCACATAAAGTTTTCGGAATCGTGGAAACACTAGCACCCAAATCACACAAAGAATAGCACTCATGATCTTTAATTTTAATCTTTATAGTAGGTTCCCACTCATCATAAAGTTTTCTAGGTATAGAAACTTCCAAATTAAGTTTTCCTCATAAGATTGCATCAAGTCATCAACAATATGTTTGGTAAAAGCTTTATTTTGACTATAAGCATGAGGAGAATTCAACACGGGTTGCAACAAGGAAATACAATCTATTAAAGAACAATTATCATAATTAAATTCCTTGAAATCCATAATAGTGGTTCAATTCTATTTAAGGTCTTGACCTCTCCAATCCCACTTTTACCAAATTTAGCATCAAGATCTAAAAACTCCGAATTATTGGAACGCCTTTTAATAAAGTTGACTCATCTCCAGTCCCATCATTATCAAGATTCATATTGCAAAACAAGGATTTAATAGGGTATACATCAATAACTTTTAGATCTTCATCATTATTTTCATGGAGACTAGAAGAACACGCTTTTACAAAGCAATCTTTTTTAGCACGCAATCTAGCGGTTCTTTCTTTGCACTCATCAATGGAAATTCTCATGGTTTTGAGGGACTCATTGATATCATGCTTAGGTGGAATAGATCTAAGTTTCAAAGAATCAACATCAAGCAAAAGTCTATCAACGTTCCTAGCCAATTCATCAACTTTAAGCAATTTTCCTTCAAGCAAAGCTTTAAAATTCTTCTGAGAGATCATAAATTATTTAACGCTATTCTCAAAATCAGAGGGCATCTTATTAAAATTTCCATAAGAGTTGTTGTAGGAATTACCATAATCATTAGAGGAATTACTAGGAAACGGTCTAGGATTAAAGTTTCCTCTATAAGCATTGTTACCAAAAAATTTCCTACCAACAAAATTCACATCCATAGATTCATTATTATTCTCAATCAAAGTAGACAAGGGCATATCATTAGGATCAATAGGAGCACTCTTAGTAGCAAACAATTCCATAACTCCATCCATCTTTCCACTCAAAACATTAATTTCTTCTATAGCATGCACTTTTTTACTAGTATATCTTTCGGTGTGCCATTGAGAAAAATTAGCCATAATGTTATCAAGGAGTTTAGTAGCTTCTCCTAAGGTGATTTCCATAGAAGTGCCTCCCATGGCCGAATGTAAAAGATTTCTAGAAGCAAAATTCAATCCGGCATAAATTTTTTGTATGATCATCCATAAGTTCAAACCATGAGTAGGGCTATTGCGAATCATTAATTTCATTCTTTCCCAAGATTGAGCCACATGCTCATGATCAAGTTGTTTAAAATTCATAATATCGTTCCTAAGAGAGATGTTCTTAGCGGGAGGAACGTACTTAGAGATAAAAGCATCTTTGCACTTATTCCATGAATCAATACTATTCTTAGGCAAAGATGAAAACCAAGTTTTAGCACGATTGCTAAGTGAAAACGAAAATAACTTGAATTTAACAATATCATTATTTGTATCTTTCTTCTTTTGCATATCACACAAATCAACAAAGTTGTTTAGATGAGTAGCGGCATCTTCACTAGGAAGGCCAGAGAATTGATCTTTCATAACAAGATTCAACAAAGTAGCATTGGTTTCACAAGATTCAACATCATTAAGAGGAGAAATCAGAGTGCTAAGGAAATCATTATTATTGGTATTGGAAAAGTCACACAATTTGGTATTATCTTGCGCCATCGTGACAAACAATCCAACACACAAGCACACAAAAAGGCAAACGAAAGAGAGAG
The DNA here is from genome assembly GCF_002162155.2 of Triticum dicoccoides. Classification (NCBI taxonomy): domain Eukaryota; kingdom Viridiplantae; phylum Streptophyta; class Magnoliopsida; order Poales; family Poaceae; genus Triticum; species Triticum dicoccoides. The sequence continues at coordinate 643,451,295 of NC_041383.1, read as the reverse complement.
GAGATCGGGAAAGAGAGGGCGAATAAAATGGCAAGGGTGAAGTGGGTGAGAGGAAAACGAGAGGCAAATGGCAAATAATGTAATGCGAGGGAGATGAGTTTGTGATGGGTACTTGGTATGTCTTGACTTGAGCGAAGACCTCCACGGCAACGGCGCCAGAAATCCTTCTTGCTACCTCTCGAGCATGCGTTGGTTTTTCCATTAAAGAGGAAAGGGTGATGCAGCAAAGTAGCGTAAGTATTTCCCTTAGTTTTTGAGAACAAAGGTATCAATCCAGTAGGAGGCTCCTCAAAAGTCCCACGCACCTACACAAACAAACAAGAACCTCGCAACCAACGCGATAAAGGGCTTGTCAATCCCTTCATGGTAACTTGCAAAAGTGAGATCTGATAGAGATAATAAGATAAGATAAATATTTTTGGTATTTTGATGATATAGATTGGAAAGTAAAAAGATGCAAATAAAGATAGATGAAAACTTTATATGATAAAAGATAGACCCGGAGGCCATAGGTTTCACTAGTGGCTTCTCTCAAGATAGCATAAGTATTACGGTTGGTGAACAAATTACTGTCGAGCAATTGATAGAAAAGTGCATAGTTATGAGATTATCTAGGCATGATCATGTATATAGGCATCACATCCGTGACAAGTAGATCGAAATGATTCTGCATCTACTACTATTACTCCACACATTGACCGACTCCTGCCTGCATCTAGAGTATTAAGTTCATAAGAACAGAGTAACACATTAAGAAAGATGACATGATGTAGAGGGATAAACTCATGCAATATGACATAAACCCCATCTTTTTATCCTCTATGGAAACAATACAATACGTGCCTTGTTGCCCCTGCTGTCACTGGGAAAGGATACCACAAGATTGAACCCAAAGCTAAGCACTTCTCCCATTGCAAGAAAGATCAATCTAGTAGGCCAAACCAAACTAATAATTCGAAGAGACTTGCAAAGGTAACTTAATCACACATAAAAGAATTCTGAGGAGATTCAAATATTTCTCATAGATAAACTTGACCATAAACCCACAATTCATCGGATCTTGACAAACACACCACAAAAAGAGTTACATCGAATAGATCTCTAAAAAGATCAAGGAGAACTTTGTATTGAGATTCAAAGAGAGATAAGAAGCCATCTAGCTAATAACTATGGACCCGAAGGTCTGTGGTAAACTACTCACAACTCATCGGAGAGGCCTTGGAGATGATGTAGAGGCCCTCCATGGTCGATTCCCCCTCTAGCGGAGCGCCGACGAAGGCTCCAAGATGGGATCTCGCGGATACAGAAGGTTGCAATGGTGGAATTATGTTTTCGTGGTCGATTCCCCCTCCGGCGGATCGCCGACGAAGCCTCCAAGATGGGATCTCGCGGATACAGAAGGTTGCGGCGGTGGAATTAGGTTTTCGTGGTGCTCTCCGATGTTTTCAGGGTACGGGAGTATATATAGGCGAAGGAAGTACGTCGGTGGAGCAACAGGGGGCCCACGAGGGTGGGGGGCGCGCCAGGCACCCTCGTGGCCGCCTCGTTTACAGCTTGACGTCCACTCCAAGTCTCATAGATTGCGTTTGTTCCGAAAAGATTGCTCCCAAAGGTTTCATTCCATTTGGACTCCGTTTGATATTCTGTTTCTTTGAAACACTAAAATAGGCAAAAAAACAGCAATTCAGGCTAGGCCTCCGGTTAGTAGGTTAGTCCCAAAAATGATATAAAAGTGTAAAGTAAAGCCCATAAACATCCAAAACGGGTAATATAATAGCATGGAACAATCGAAAATTATAGATACGTTGGAGATGGGCCAAATCATGCACGTAATGTTCGTTTCCTTACTAACTAGTATGACTGACTTGTCAAAACCAAATGTGCAGTCGACCCCCTCCGCCGATGCCAGAGATTGCTCCGGGGACCATGGTGAGTTTAATTTGAATGGTCATTAGTTACTAGTCTTAACATTTCAGTGCCATCATGCTAACGAGACATTGCAAATTATCTTTCGGTGTAGCGTAACTCTAGACAAGTATAGCACGATCCTTCTCTAGGTGGTACTGGCACGAGCCACCACGGTGCTTCACCTCCGTGATGATGGTAAGTTTTCTATAGTGTTTTTCTTAACAAATGCATAATGACCTAGACTTAGCTCTATTTTCTTCAATATGCTTACCATAATGACCTAGACTTAGCTTAGTTAGCTCCAAAATGATCCATTTTACCTAAGTTAGCTCTAAAAATGATCTACACTTAGCTTTGTTTCCTCCAAAATGACCTAAGTTAGCTCTAATATGTAAGTTAGCTCTAATATGCTTAGTTACCTAGGTTTGCTCAATAATGACATACACTTAGCTTACTTATGTCAAAATTGGCGCATAATTAGCTTACTTAGGTTTGAAATTGCATAACAACCTTGGTAACCTCATATATGTCATATACTTAGCTTATTTTCCTTGAAAATGACATAATAAGCTTAATTAGCTCCAAAATGATCAATTTTACCTAAGTTAGCTCTAATATGCATAGTTACCTAGGTTAGCTCAATAAATACCTATACGTAGCTTATGTCAAAAATGGCATAATATGCTTAGTTAAGTGAAAATGGCATAATTACCTAGGTTAGCTCAATAATGATCCATTTTACCTAAGTTCGCTCCAAAATGATCCATTTTACCTTGGTTAGCTCCAAAATGATCCATTTTAGCTAGGTTAGCTCATAAATGATCCATTTTACTTAGGTTAGCTCCACAATGATCCATATTACCTAGGTTAGCTCCAAAATGATCCATTTTAGCTAGGTTAGCTCATAAATGATCTATTTTACCTAGGTTAGCTCCAAAATGACCCATTTTAGCTAAGTTAGCTCACAAATGATCTATTTTACCTAGGTTAGCTCCAAAATGATCCATTTTAGCTATGTTAGCTCCAAAATGATCCATTTTAGCTTAGTTAGCTCATAAATGATCCATTTTAGCTAGGTTAGCTCCAAAATGATCTGTTTCGCCTAAGTTGGCTCATAAATGTCATTTTTACCTAGGTTACCTAAGTTAGCTCATAAATGTCATATACTTGTTCTTCATTTTCTTCTTCTTCTTCTTCTTCTTCTTCTAACTTTCTTGTTGCCCACTTTGCAGATTTCATTCACTTAACGAACGCTTGCATTGATGGAGGGCTTGTTTTCCGTTTCTGTTTTCATTTTGGAACAATGTGGAACTTGATGTGGAACTTGTAATATGTATGGATGAACTATGTATGTTGAACTTGCTATGTATTGGATATCTCATATGTATGTGGAACTTGCTATCTATGTGTTCGATATCTCTCATATGTTTGCTGTGAAATATATATATGTTCGCTATGAAATATCATATATTTGCTGTGAAAATGGTTGGATATAAGAAAAAAAGAACAAAAAGAGGCCATGCAGCCTCTTTGCCATCTGCCACCGATAGCAAAGGGGTCTTTGCCGTTAGCTGCAGACGGCAAAGGGGCCATGTGGCAGCAACCTGGGAGCACTGGGGCTAACCAAGTTGGTCACTTTGTTGTCTGTGGCAGGCATCAAAGAGCGGTTGTTTGCCATATGTGGTAGAGGGCAAAAGAGTGGGGAGTAGTGACGTGCCAGCTGATGTTAGAAAGCAGACGACAAAGGGGAGGGCATCTTTGTCGTACGCTGGTAGATGACAAAGCCTCCCGTTAGCCACCTAACGGGGCTAACGTCTATTCTTTGCTGTCTGCCACCGACGACAACAACCCTTTGTCGTCTGTTGTCAGAAAGCAAACGACAAAGAAGCTGTTTACCATAGCTTGCTTTGTCGGGCATGTTTGCCGTCGGTGGCTGATGGCAAAGACCTTTACCATCCTCTTTGTGGTCCTTTGGCGTCTGCCATGGCAGGCAGACGGCAAAGTAGCTGATTCCTGTAGTGATTGGATCTATTTACGCAATGTTGGCTCTCTTCTACCGTTTCCTTGATCAACTTAATCTGATTGGGGTTTCGCTAATGTTTCCAAACTCCTAAGTGCTAGCTCCTATAGCAAAGGCATTTCCCTAAGGGGAATGCTACATTTTAACCTTGGTCAAGTTTTTCCTGTTTGTTTTTTCTTGTTTTGCAGGTTGATGATCTGGAAGAAAGAAGCAAAAGATGAAGAACTAGATAGTTTAGTATAGGTTTAGTTTAGGACTTTTCCTTTCTTATTTTTATTTCTTTTTCCTCTAAGTTTAATTCCTAAATGCTTATAATTGACATTTATATTAGTAAAGTCTATTGTTTATTATTTAGAACAAATAACTGTAATGTTTCATTTATTATGAATATAGTTTCTTTTATTCAATTTTTGCAATATCACTTGTATTATTTATTCATGAATATAGGTTTGCATCTATGCACCTATGCCTATGGCAAAGCTGTCGACATACATGCCATGTGGTAGCTCCTAGCTGAGGACTATGCCTATGGAAAAGCCGGCATAGTCCTGCCATGTGGCAGCTCCTGGTTGGTCGGACTTAGCGATGGTGCTGTTAGCTGCCGTCTCGTTCTATTTTTGCCAACGGTTGTACGAAAGCCATCGGCATAGGTAGCTATGCCGATGGCTTTACTATGCCGATGGCCTGACAAGACTACGGCGAGGAGATCGACGCCGACGGGGGTATGCTGACGGTTTCCATCGACATAGGACTATGAGGCCTTCGGCATAGACCCTGATTCCGGTAGTGTTGGGAAGCATACAACAGAGGGAAAAGAAGAATGCAGTGACAATTGGTACACATTATACTTCAGAGATGAGGACAGAGACACATCATATTAGTAAACCAAAACTGTATAAATAGGCCTAGATTATGTAGTTAATACAACATTGGAGTATTCTGTAAGTATTCAACATCTATATTTTGTAGGCTGTACACAACAATGTTGGAGCAGACATGATGTATAGAAAAGAAAACTCTAAGGAACCATCAGCCAGGCCATGCAGGAAAAACACATGATGGTATACTGGTCATGTATTCAGCCTAAACTCACTGTACACGTTGCTTCCGCATGGATCAACTACCCAACACACTGAACCACCATATTTTCGGAACAAGCTTCGGACACAAAGAAAGAACGAGGTCTTGAAGAGAGTATGGTAATTCTTCCACCCGTTGAAGTAGTTCCCAGTTACAACCTTGTAGCTTGGCCTCTGCTTCACCAATGTGTGGTACTCTAGGACCCTGGCACTATAGCTGATGTATGCCTCATGTAGGTCAAGAAGGGTTATGCATGCAAGAATGTCAATGAACATCGAATCAGCCGGTGAGAATCACTAAACTCTTCCTCACTCTTCTACATAGTCTCAGAATCCTTCGGTCTATCTATGGTCTCATAAGCATCACGGAGACTGACATGGTACATGCTAGCTAAATCTGGGGCTTCAGCCAACCGAGCAATCAACACCCAAAGTATGAACTTGGAGACAAATGCACGACACCTACTTTAGTGGGGTGGGAGTTAGTGTGAACTGTGAACATCTTAAGATTCCAATAATTGACTTTATGCATCCATTGGAGAACCTCAATATCCACCGGCTGGATTTCACTGCTTAGCATAGAGATAAAGTGCCAAAGTTTAGGAAGAAATTAGAAGGAAGGGCCCTCAGTATTTTCATGTGAATTTCTGATGGTAATGATGTTTGAATATTGTGAAGAAAGAGCCCAAAGTGTGTGCTCTAAGTATGAGCTGCTAGCAATTTGGTTAGATTCTACAATAGTAAACTAAGGTGAAGTGTTCTGTCCGTGCTTGGATGTATTCCTTCGATCATGATTTTTCCTAGTAAAATCCAAATGGCAGAGAGCGGGGAGTGATCAATAGAAGTAGGGAGTAATAGGCGGCCCCTGTATACATGATTTTGCGATCACTAGATTGACACGCACAATTCATTTAGTTGAATTGATTGCTTTGCTTGACAACTCAACTGATATAAATGTACGCAGTTAACCTCTCCAGAGAGAATGAAAGGAACTCCATTGACCACTCAACTGATGCAACTATTTAGGTACTTTAGTCCTTTATTTTGGCTTATGCTCATAAGTTTTTCAAATGTGAACCACTAAAGCCAATACCCCTGGCCCAGGGGTGTGACGATGGTCTTAAAAACTAAAAAAAGGCCAATACCCCTTTTGTTCAAGGTTCATCACTCGTGATAAAGTATCATCTTTCCCTCGCGTGCTCATATTTGTTTTGTCATCCTGTTTGAGTTGATCCTCATACTGTAATGTTTTACCATATCATTTGGTTATGCATTTAATTTCTGAATCATGAATCGTGTCTAGGGAAAGTAGCCTTTTGAGGTTTTGATAAAAATCTTGTCTCAAAGGTCCAGTAACAAATATTCACCTAGTAACACCTAAAAGATTAAACCTATGTAATCATCTGATTTGCTTTGTTAAATCTGTGTTGACATTGTGATTTCTGACAGAGCAACTTTTCTGTTATCATTTCCATGTGCAGAATCTACACCTCACGCCTCAACTAGTCACGTCCTTGTGTGAACTCACTATCCACATCGATTCACCATGGGTCATTTAGGTAATACGCTGAACCACCTAGCAGTGGTGGAGCGTGAAGCATATTTTAGGAGGAGACAGATGAGTGTATGAAAAATATATGGTGATTAGAGACACCATAGGTTTAAAAAAAGAGAGAAATACATTAAGTAGATACCAATTACACCCAATCTTTGCATCAACAAGATGCCAGTCCTTGTTTTCCTTTGAAGGAGATGTTTGGAACTCACCGATGGTCAAATCAAAGAGGAATGATCGCATGTAGAATGGTGACTTTGCGCGAAGACCACTAGGGCCAACCGCCTGTCCAATTATTTTGCGAGACACCCAAGTGATGAGGGTAGAGCCGCAGACCATCGATGCCACACACAGGAAGCAACATGGTGCGAGATTGGGGCCAGCCAGGCCCATGCGGGACTAGATCGAGACTGCCCTACCACCGTCACATCTTTGGCTGCTGCCGCCATGCACCACCACAGCAGAACGAGTGGGAACGGGTGCCACCACCGCCACGCCTGACAATAACCAACAGTAGCCCCGCCGCCTCCACGTCGCATGGGCTTTGCGCGATGGCACCTCTGGCGACGACGAAGGAAGGGGAGGGGGTGAGGGGAGAGCGCCTCGAGTGCTGGCAGGGGAAGCCCTAGTGCGGCGAGGTGCTGCTACACCGGGGTTGAGTTAGGCTTGGTTTTTCAATTTTCAGGCGTCGGAGAATTAGCAGAGTGATTAACATAAATACAAGCCTATTTGGCAAAAAACATCTAGTAAGGGGGGCCAGGGCCGGTTTTGTCCCGCTGATGCTCCATGACTGCCACCTAGTATTTTCGGAACAAGCTTCAGACACAAAGGAAGAGCGAGATCCTGAAGAGAGCTCGATACTTCTTCTAGTCGAAAAGTACTTCACAGTTACAACCTTGTGGTTCAGTCACCATCCCTTGGATCAAATCACCCAAGTTGCAATGTGAACATGCACTAAGGTTCGACAACGGGGGAAATAAGTTGCATCTCTAAACAGTACATTAAAAATATTGTTTTATGATCAAATGTAGAATGGAGTTAAGAGTTTGCAAAGCTGTTGATAAATCATTTCACAGTCATGGTTGCTTCTTCCTATCATGTGTTATCTATTTATTTTCTATGCCCATGTGTGACCTCTATACGAACAATTTATGGGATTTAGATCATTTTACATGGTGAATGCTAATTGATGCTAAAAAATATATTTAGTCCGAACTCCCTATAGATATCGGTTCAACATGGATTGCCTAAGCAACAAAATGAACCACCTAGTATTTTAGGAACAAGGTTCAGACACAAAGAACGAGGTCCTGAAGATATTTCAGTAATTCTTTCACCCTCCTTCCTAGTTATAACCCCGTAGATCCGAGTGCAGAACCGGGATATAGCACCGGTTCGTAAGGCCCTTTAGCGCCGGTTCTGTAACCGACACTAAAGGGTGGGGACTAAAGGTCCCCCCCTTTAGTCCCAGTTCAACAAGAACCGCCACTAAAGGGCCACCACGTGGCACGAGCCCGCGCTGGGGGCTGGGAGACCTTTAGTACCAGTTGGTAACACCAACCAGTACTAAAAGCTTTATGGGGTTTTGGGTTTATGATTTCTTTTTCTTTTTCTTTTGTGTTTTCCATTTAATTCTTTTTAATTTGGTGGTATTTTACGATACTACATATTGTACACGTTATGCATATATATAAATAGAATTTCTCATAGAACCGATCATATATACACACATACACATACACATCAAATGTCTCGCACCACCATTCACACACATACACATGTATATATACAATTTAGTATATACAATTTCTCCTACATGGAGGCATTACTGCGGTAGCGGGTAATGGAATTCTCCTTTGGGATCTATGACCTGGTCGAGCAAAAATCCCGCTATTTCCTCTTGAATTGCTCGTACGCGATCCATTTGTAGGAGCTTATCCCGCATCTCATCGAACTTTCAAGAAGGAGATCAATATGCATTTATTAGTTGTGTGTATATATATTAGATAATGATGTAAAAATTGTGAATAGTGTTCTGGCAAACGTACCCATAGCTATCTATCAGATGTGCTCCTTTCTGACGCCATCATGCGAATTTTCTTGCAAATGTAGTATGCACATAAATCATTCTCCAACAACTGCTTCCTTGCCTTTACGAGAATAGAATTCAATCAGATAATAATTAATCAGGCATGATAATTAATGGTATTGAAACTAGAATTAAAGAGATGTTAGCTAGCTAGCTAGTACTAGCTACTTAATTAATTATACCTTGGGTCGATACCAAAACAGCTTTTGTTTCCATTGGCCTGGAACCAGTTTGATGAACTTTTCCCAAGCCCTGCCCGCCGGCAAAGAAAATGAATAAAGGAGTTATTAATTAGTTGATATCAGGAAATGACGAACTGAAGAGGCCGGCATATAGTTCAATAATGATAGAAATTACCTGTTGACTATCCCCTTCACGATTTCGTACTGAGCAACTGGTTTAAGTAGTGAGTCCAGTACTTCAAATTTTGCATCTTCAACTTGATTGATTAACAAGATCCAGTGGAAACTGCATGCGCACACGTTTGCATGTATAAATTAAGCGGGCATGTGCATATAACTCATCAACTATACCCTAAACCCTATACATTTATTTATTAACATATAGCTAGTAAGCAAAAACAGAACTTGTAGTACAAGACAGTGTGACTCACTCGAAGTTGTAAGGAAGTAGGATATATCGATTGGTATTTAGGCGCTTCAAGAACTCTAGGAAGCTTTTCTCTATTTCATTTCGATAGAATTCCTGTGACCATGTTGTTTGATTAACGGTATTTGGGTCAATGAACCCAATGCCATAGCGTCCAACTTTTTTCATTTCATAGATCTTCATTATGCATAATACCACAAAAAAGAATATGGTGAGGATAATTACAGGTAATGATCAACGAGCACTGCAACTAGCTTGAGACTTAAATTACAGAAAGAAATCACTTACCAACAATAGAAACTGATGATAGATTTGTCGAGTGCGTCTTGATTGAATAACTGAAACAGTTCTATAAACTCAACATACAGTGCATTCTCATGGTAGTAATGCTCCGCCTTGACTTTCACCATGAGGGACTCTCGATTGGTAGTCTTGGCAATTTTCATGTACCATTCATGCAATTCATACATTCTCGTTGAGAGCTTCTTGACCTCCTCAGGATTTACCAAAGGTTTGCCGCGGGCATATTTCTGTTTTAGTTCCTGCTCTGTAAAAGTATCCATGGGCTCGAGCTCTAGGAGTTGTTCTACAGTGCATCCGATCTCTGCAGCCTACCTTCTATGATCGTCAGTTATTACCAGATGATCGGGTGCGTAGGTACTCATGTGTGTTGGTACAATGAGTGGGAGGCTCGATTGCACTGCCTGTTCTCCCAGCTGGGGAACAGTTTTCTCGATTTTTTTGGCAGCTGCTTGGCTGGAGCTCGAGCTCGACTCCTTCTTTTGTTGTGCTTGATATGCCTTCCTAATTTGGTGCTCATAGTCTGAGTCAACAGGCTTGGGAGCTGGTGGTTGAGTGAAAGGATCGAGAAGAGGTGTCTAGAGGGGGGGGGATTAGACACTAAGTACCAAAAGTTGCAGCTTTTAGTTTCTTTAAGTTTATGTGGGAGTTTTAGCACAATTTTAACAATCATAGTACATATCAAGCAAGCATGCAAAGAGTATATGGGCAGCGGAAAGTAAAGCATGCAACTTGCAAGAATGTAAGGGATGGGATAGGAGTGTGCAAACGCAATTGGAGACACAGATGCTTTTGTCGTGGTTCCGATAGGTGGTGCTATCGTACATCCACGTTGATGGAGACTTCAACCGACGAAGGGTAACGACTGCACGAGTCCATGGAGGGCTCCACCCAAGAAGGGTCCAAGAATAAGCAACCTTGTCTATCCCACCATGGCCGTCGCCCACGAAGGACTTGCCTCACTAGTGGTAGATCTTCACGAAGTAGGCGATCTCCTTGCCCTTACAAACTCCTTGGTTCAACTCCACAATCTTGTCGGAGGCTCCCAAGTGACACCTAGCCAATCTAGGAGACACCACTCTCCAAGAAGTAACAAATGGTGTGTTGATGATGAACTCCTTGCTCTTGTGCTTCAAATGATAGTCTCCCCAACACTCAACTCTCTCTCATACGATTTGGATTTGGTGGAAAGAAGATTTGAGTGGAAAGCAACTTGGGGAAGGATAGAGATCAACATTCATATGGTAGGAATGGAATATCTTTGCCTCAACACAAGTGTAGATGGTTCTCTCTCAGAAAATGTAAGTTGGAAGTGTAGGTTCGTTTTGATGGCTCTCTCCATGAATGAAGAGTGGGTGGAGGGGTATATATAGCCTCCACACAAAATCTAACCGTTACACACAACTTGCCAATCTCGGTGGGACCGAATTGATAAACTCGGTCGGACCGATTTAGCAAATCTAGTGACCGTTAGGATTTTCGGTGGGACCGACATGCAACTCGGTAGGACCAATATGGTTAGGGTTAGGGAATAACGTAATCTTGGTGAGACCGATTGCACAAACTCGGTAAGACCGATTTTGGTAATAAGCTAACCAGAGAGTTGGTCAGGTGAACTCGGTGGCACCGATTCGCTCATTTTGGTGAGACCAAAATGTTAGGAAAGGGAAACAGAGAGTTTACATTGCAATCTCGGTGGGACCAATTACACAAACTCGGTGAGACCGATTTGGTAACAGATACATATAGAGAGATTACAATCCCATCTCGGTGAGACCGAGATCCCTATCGGTGAGACTGAACTCGGTGACGCCGGATAGAAAGAATCAGTGGGGCCGAGTTTGACTTTTGGTTTAGGTCATATGTGGATGTGAGAAAGTAGTTGAGGGCTTTGGAGCATATCACTAAGCACTTTGAGCAAGAGCCTCATTAAGCAACACCTCATCCCCTCTTGATAGTATTGGCTTTTCCTATAGACTCAATGTGATCTTTGATCACTAAAATAGAAAATGTTGATACTTGAGCTTAGAGCTTGAGCCAATCCTTCTGTCCTTAGCATCTTGAAGGGGTTCCACATCCTCTAGTCCATGCCACTTCATTGTTGAACTTTTCTGGAACATACTAGGTAAAAGTTTTAGTCCAACAAGAGATATGTTGACATTAATTACCTGTCAGGACCCCGACTCAATGCCACATCGATCTAGCATGTAACACCTCATATCACTTTGCGGCCTCACGCACGGTATTCCCACGGGTGTCGCCTTACCTTTGCCCGGGACCGTTTGCGCCTTTTGGCACACGTATATGACAGTGTCGCTAGCATCCATATGATAAGGAGCCCGGGCTGACATGGCTAGTCGTAAACCCAAAGCGGCACAGACCTACAGGGACAGGCATCCATGACCCAGCATCGAATGTGTCGGTCATCAGCGAGTGAATCCAGGCTGTAGCACTGGGCTAGCAGGACTCCGGTGAACCGGGCTGTAGCGGGCTAACAGGACTCCGGTATTCACCGCGTGACATTTCCCCGAAGGGACAGACACAGGAACGAAGAAGGACACATGCCGGCCAGCCTAAGTGTTCCGGAGCAGTAGCAAGCTACCATGGCTCGGTGGAAACACTAGGAGACATTTCCCCGTAAGAGAGGCTACTAAAGATAAACAACTAGATGGTCAGATCCCACACATACCAAGCATTTCAATAACATACACACAATATGCTCGATATGTGCAAATACAACATGGCATCACAACATGACTCTATGACTCAAGTAATCTATTCAATAGGCTCCGAGGAGCGAGATATTACAAACAGGGGTCTCATGACCCAACACTCAGAGCATACAAGTCAAAGCACAAGCGGAAGCTATCATGTCTGGGTACAGACATCTATAAATGAAAAAGGCTGAGAAGCCTGACTATCGATCAGATCCTGCCGAGGGCACAAGATCGTAGCTGAGGTATCAAGCTAAACGTCGAAGTCCAAGCGGAACTACTAGTGAGACTGAAGTCTCTCTGCAAAAACATAAAATAGGCAAACGTGAGTACAAATGTACCCAGCAAGACTTACATCAGAACTATCTACATATGCATCGTTATCAACAAAGGGATGGTGGGGTTTAACTGCAGCAAGCCAGCTTTGACTCGGTGGCTATCCTGAACTACGACTGCGAGTAACTTTTTTGAGGTGGCGCACACGAGTCCACATATTCACCATATCAATACACCACTATGGATCCGCTCCCGTCTCCCTACGAGAACGCCATCCATAGCACTCACGCTTATCTTGCGTATTTTAGAGTATCCACTTTCACTTGTCTATGAACTGATATAAGCAACCCAGAAGTCCTTTTCCGCGGACACGGCTATTCGAATAGATTAGGTTAACCCTGCAGGGGTGTACTTCTTCACACACGCTCTCACCACTTACCGCCGTTTACACGACATGTACTCGGCAACCTTCAAGCGGAAGCCCAACGTGGGTGTCGGCCACGACCTACCTAATCACCTAAGTCTCTAGTCCAGGTTTATCACCTATTCGGGTTCCATCCATGAGGAGATCCGGCCGGAGTTTCGCTCACAGCCCCAAACGATGTGAACAGGGTTCCCGAGACACCAAACGGGCGCCCGGTACACCGTGCCACGTGCCTACCGCATCACAGCCCACCCCTACGGTCAGCGCTGCCCACGGCCTCCAGCATACTACAAACACCAGAAACTACTTGCAACTCCTGGACAGAGGACAAGGGTGATCAAGAAGCCGAGAGGGTCCATTGGTTTCGGGCCCAATGCGTGGTAGTAGCTGAATCATGGATCACAAACACAGAACTCAGTTCCTGAGGACGGCTGCAATGAGACAACCCACCATGTACTCCTACATGGCCTCTCACCGCAACCTTTACCAAATCGTGTTCACACACTTAGCTCACACACAGTAGGACATGTTCACACGCCTCTGATTCATCCCCGATGAATCAGACCTGACTCAACTCTAAGCAGTAGCAGGCATGACAAACAAGCAAGAATGAGTAGGCACAACAGGGCTCAAACAACTCCTACTCATGCTAGTGGGTTTCATCTATTTACTGTGGAATGACAGGTCATGCAAAGGATAAAGGGGTTCAGCTACCGCAGCAAGTAACAGATGAATCGATGTTGTCCTAATGCAGTAAAAGAGAGCAGGAGCGAGAGAGTGGGATTTTATCGGAATGAACAAGGGGGTTTTGCTTGCCTGGCACTTCTGAAGATAACATTGAGTCTTCATCAGTGTCAACGATCACATCATCGGTATCACGTCTATCGAGAGGGGACAAATACCGGCAACACAGAAGGGAACACAATCAATGCAATGCACAATATGATGCATGATCATGACATGGCAAAATGAATGTGTGTTGGGCTAATGCAACTAGCAACAGATTAAATGAAGTTGGTTTGAATATAAAATTCAAACTCAAACTCCATATGTGATTAAATAAATGCCCTTTAATTGATTTGTGCTAAACAGCAGCTATAAGTTGTTCTAACATGCATGAAAATGGTACAGATGGATTCCTTGAATTTTTCTGATAATTTTTCAAATATAAATTATTTAATTTGGAGTTACGGTTAATTTTCTATGAATTATTGAAGTTTATACAATTTTCTAGAATTTCTGAATAATAATAAATCCAGAAATGAATTTACTGCGTCAGCATGACTTCACAGTGACGTCAGCAAGTCAACGGGTGCCGTCCAGGTCAAACTGACCTGTGGGCCATGCATGTCAGTGTAATTAGTCTAACTAATTTTTAGTTAACACTAATCCTAACCTAACTAACAGGCCGGCCCCACCTGTCATGGACACAGGGGAGGGTCCTGCCGTGGTCAACGTGGGTCAACCCCACCGGCGGCTTGACGCCGGCGAGGCCAGCCGCGGTGGCGAGCCTCGGGTTTTGCCCACAGGGCTCGGTTTGGCGCGCGGAGCACAGCTTCGGGATGCGGACGCTCGTCCGCATCCAACTGTGGTGGTGGCGCGGCCGGGAAGTGGCCGGAGTGGTGCCGGCGACGAGCTCGGCGGCGGCCGAAGCTCGGGTGCAAGTGGGGATGGGCCTGCGGTGCGCAAACAAGCGCGGCGAAGTGCCACGGAGGCTCCACGCGATGCGGGGAGCGCGTTGGGCGCATGCCCGGGACCAAATGGTCACCGGAGCATCACCGGCGACTTGTGCGGCGGCGGCGAAGGTTCGGCCATAGTGGAGACGATAGCTAGAGGGTGAGCGCGACTAAGCGGGGAGGGGGAAACGACGGAGGAGCTCACGGGGGTTGCGACGGTGGCCTCGGGAAGCTCGGGGAGGCGTCGGAGGCGGCGAATCGACGGCGGTGAGCTTCGGTGGCCGGCGACGGAACAGCGATGGTGGCGGCGTTGCAGGGCTTCCGGAGGGCCATGGGTCGGTGGGGAGGAAGGAGGGGGTCGAGGC
>NC_041383.1:643432919-643434239 GCF_002162155.2 Triticum dicoccoides | reverse complement strand
GTAAACCCTACGAAATCCCTATGGGGAGGTGGCCAACTTCCTCAATCAAGATATTATAATAACAGGTCTTCCGGCTGGGTGTGTTGACCACGACATCCACATTACCGGTTTCCGAGGGACCGATATTATAGTTCTTGGGAAATGTTCCAACCATCATATCTGCCTGAGATTCAGATCTGGTTGGTGTCAGGATATTCCAGACTCATCGAGCCTAGGAAGAAAAATGAAAGTTTGCAACACAAATCGACGAGATGACGTTGCGGGATTCTCGGGAGATGAACTACGATAGCAAGCTCCAAAACATGAGCTGGTTCTGCTACAACATGTGAACACGTTGTCCCAGACAAAACATTATCACATGGTAGTCTTACAACAAAACACTACCGAGTTCAGGTGGGGAACCATAATCGAGGACATTGAAGTCCTTGCATAAGGCATGCTCTTAAGAAGGAACTTCTTCTCCTTGAACAAATCAATCAGTGGCTTGGTGTGCTCGGAACCCATATGGAATGAAGGTTGCAAGTCTCCAGACCACAGAATACTTCGCACATATGCATGACTGACTTGGGATGATTCCAGAGGAAGCAAAACTAACTTTCTCAAATTCACGGCGGCAACTTTCACCAAATGCACGTGTATAAAAGGAAGTCACTCCTTTCATCAACAATTACTTCATGAGCTAGCATGAAGAAAATGCTTTCAAAAATTTCCAACACTAGCTTAATATTCAACAAAATCATGGAGGAGATAAGGATGTTGTCAATGGGCTCAACAACAATTCATCTAGGTTTCCTTTTAAAAGGAATTCCATAGTTAAGTGAACACGGTGATAGCATTGGTCAGACCCAAAAGATATAATGGTGTATGCTCGAGGAATCAACCACGAGTAAGACAACATTACGAATATCGTTGGTTCTGATTTGATTTGACGATAGCCCATACTCAATCAAGGGTTCGGGTAAGATAATAGATCCAACAACTGATCACAGGGACCAATCGATGAAGATATCATCTTTCTTCAACACACACTACACAAGAATATCCCTTTGGAACGAACTAAGTCAGGCAAGCTTTTACCTTCCAACTCTCCAAGTTGTTGTCTAGCTTAACCAACTAGCTCAGGGATATCTAACACCGATTCTTGGAGAGAAGGTGGTTCACAAGAAACCAACTTGATCACGAACTCAACATAGCGGTCAGGTGACAACCCGGTAACACCTCCAAGAAGATATTTGGAAAGTCACGAACCACCGGTATGTTACTAAGCTCGAGAACAATCTTGCTTTTGAGGGCAAGACGATATGATCAAATGAGTGAGGA
>NC_041383.1:643401451-643432909 GCF_002162155.2 Triticum dicoccoides | reverse complement strand
CTAGGTAGACCACAATTCCACACCTAAGAAGGTGGTAAACGATTGTCCACGTAGCGAGGAGTTGAGTTGCCATGATACCACGACGAAACATCCTGGAGGAGGGTGATTCGTAGATTATCCCCTTAAGTGGCAAAAAGAATTACCTTTGATTCAGAGATCATTGAAACTCTTTAAACCAGCCTAAGACAATTCTCGAGCGATCGTTTGGAGGGGTCGGTAGAATGGCATACTTGGACTTGGATGATGTGGATTACCTTGTTGAAGACAACGTAATGGATGAATTTTGCTTATCACCGAAGATGGAAGAGACCCATGGTAGAATGGCACATTGACGGTGCAAGCTGGGAACAAAATGCAAATGCTGGGAATGATTCTGGTAACTGGGGAGAACCCAACAATAAAGGGTGAATTCACTGTTTGAAAAGGTCATAGCATTGCCGAGGAAACTGAGAGCAAACCCAGCTAGTGCCGAGGATAACACGTAGCGCTTGTGCGTGCTCTCAAGAACTTGAGCATTTCCACAATCATCAAGGTTTTACCAACATCCGTGTCAAGGGTCCGGTAACACAACTCACTACCATGATGAATGGTGATGGAAGATGCAGATGCAAAGGAAGATAACACCTTCTCAGATTTCACCTTAGCGAAGCCAAGGAACAAAATCTGGATGATCGACCGAGAGACTTTTAGCACTCCGCTTCTAATGTTCTCCTTGATGTGCTAGTGTAACCCATTCATAGAAACGGTCTGGTATCTAGAACATCAAGTAAAGGTCGGACTTCGGAACACAGAAATCCATAGGGGCAACTAGGGAGTAAACCCTACGAAATCCCTATGGGGAGGTGGCCAACTTCCTCAATCAAGATATTATAATAACAGGTCTTCCGGCTGGGTGTGTTGACCACGACATCCACATTACCGGTTTCCGAGGGACCGATATTATAGTTCTTGGGAAATGTTCCAACCATCATATCTGCCTGAGATTCAGATCTGGTTGGTGTCAGGATATTCCAGACTCATCGAGCCTAGGAAGAAAAATGAAAGTTTGCAACACAAATCGACGAGATGACGTTGCGGGATTCTCGGGAGATGAACTACGATAGCAAGCTCCAAAACATGAGCTGGTTCTGCTACAAACATGTGAACACGTTGTCCTAGACAAAACATTATCACATGGTAGTCTTACAACAAAACACTACCGAGTTCAGGTGGGGAACCATACTCGAGGACATTGAAGCCCTTGCATAAGGCATGCTCTTAAGAAGGAACTTCTTCTCCTTGAACAAATCAATCAGTGGCTTAGTGTGCTAGGGACACATATAGAATGAAGGTTGCAAGTCTCCAGACTACAGAATACTTCGCACGTGTGCATGACTGTTTTGGGATGATTCCAAAGAAAGCAACATTGACTTTCTCGAATCCACGGCGGCAACTTGCATCAGATGCACATGAATTAAAGGAAGTCACTACCTTCATCCAAACATATGCTTCATGAGCTAGCATGAACAAATGCTTTCAAAAATTTCCAACACTAGCTTAATGCTCAACAAAATTATGGAGGAGATAAGGATGTTGTCAATGGGCTCAACAACAATTCATCTAGGTTTCCTTTTAAAAGGAATTCCATAGTTAAGTGAACAAGTGATAGCATTGGTCAGACCCAAAAGATATAATGGTGTATGCTCGAGGGATCAACCACGAATAAGACAACATTACGAGCATCGTTGGTACTGATTTGATTTGACGATAGCCCACACTCAAA
The DNA here is from genome assembly GCF_002162155.2 of Triticum dicoccoides. Lineage (NCBI taxonomy): Eukaryota > Viridiplantae > Streptophyta > Magnoliopsida > Poales > Poaceae > Triticum > Triticum dicoccoides. The sequence goes on along the minus strand of NC_041383.1, from coordinate 643,431,147 downwards.
TCAAAGGATTGATAAGACAATAGGTCCAGCAACTGATCACAAGGACCAATCGATGAAGATATCATCTTTCTTCAACACACACTACACAAGAATATCCCTTTGGAACGAACTAAGTCAGACAAGCTTTTATCTTCCAACTCTCCAAGTTGTTGTCTAGCTTAACCAACTAGCTCAGGGATATCTAACACCGATTCTTGGGGAGAAGGTGGTTCACAAGAAACCAACTTGATCACGAACTCAACATAGCGGTCAGGTGACAACCCGGTAACACCTCCAAGAAGATATTTGGAAAGTCACGAACCACCGGTATGTTACTAAGCTCGAGAACAATCTTGCTTTTGAGGGCAAGACGATATGATCAAATGAGTGAGGACTTGACAAGATCCTAACTCATCAATCGAAGGGTGCACCGAAATAAGGACTGGGTAGCACGATCAGTCTTAGAAGGATGATTCGAAAACCAACATACTAAGAATGAAATTATTATCCTTTAACTACCAAGCAACAGAGTTGCTAGCAGTATTGATTTCACACATCACAATTCATTTGTCGGTATTCCGGTTGCATCAACACGAGGGCCGAGGAATGAACAGTGATGGCAAGAAGTGTCACTGTACCAAGAGTTCATGGGATGGTGTGCAATTCCTATAACAATCTCGATATAAAATATGTAATACTCCAAGGTAGAGCAGAACCAAAAGCTGGATTGGCATTTGATCTGCGGAATACAACTACTTTGACCCAATCCTAGATATGGAAGAGGTACCGGAGTTTGTTTCTCCTAGTCATTCCGGAATAGAATGGCTTGACAGACCACAAGAGTCATAGGCATCGATGAACGAACGCACGCATACTCTTGACTATCAATTGATAGACGAGGGTCAGAATGCAACTAAAGAGAACAACTCAAAGGAACATATAACTTTCTGAGTTGTGGATGCATAGATTAGTATGTCGAACCAAGTTCAACATATTTCTTCCGGATAACCCATGCAGAAAGGTAGAACTGGCAGAGTCACGATTTATGAATGGAGAACTCCTCAAGAGTACTCTAATTGTGATTTTTTTTGATCCAATAAACATCTGCCATAAGTAGTTCATGGTATTTGAAAGAAGAAGATACCACAGACTTCAAGGACTATCGCAAAGGTTACTAATATCCTAAAGGCACTAGCAATTACTATCAACATGAAGTAGGTAGAGTGAATCTCGGGTTCAAAACCCAGGAGTAGAATACCTACTACTAAGTAGCATCACGGGATGCTTCCGAGAATAAAGGCCAGAATCTTCACACTAGGACACAAATCATGGCTAGACCACTAGATGATCCCCTAAGCACTTAGGGTCATAATAATAATTCCAACATATATGTCGAGGCAATAATTACCTCAACACACCGATTAGTGTGGTTAATCTGGCCCATGGGAACATCGGAAACAGAAGGAAGGGATTTGCAAATGCATCGGACTATTTAGAAACCTGGGATGACTCGGACAGCATAACGGCTATAATTGCTCAAAAAGATTTGAGACAATCACAAAAATGGTGGCATAACCACTCAGAAGCACAATATCAAGGTTCCGAGATCAACAATTAACATACGGAAGTAGTAGGAACTAAACTGAGACTTAAATCCAACAATCTTATAAGTCTACTGTTTAGTAACACGTGATCCTAATAGAAAGAAGAGATAGCCTAGTTCTTAATCCCCGCAGGAAAGATAAGATGACTCAGATCAGAAGGGCATGAGGTATAAGGAGTAAAAAGAGCCTTACGTTCCATCCCACAATCAATTCCCTTATATAACTAAAGAATTTCTAGACTCAACTTCGACCAGTTTGGCTTGGTAATCCTACAGGCAGTCAAGATCTGATACCAACGCTGTTAGGACCCCGACTCAATGCCACATCGATCTAGCATGTAACACCTCATATCACTTTGCGGCCTCACGCACGGTATTCCCACGGGTGTCGCCTTACCTTTGCCCGGGACCGTTTGCGCCTTTTGGCACACGTATATGACAGTGTCGCTAGCATCCATATGATAAGGAGCCCGGGCTGACATGGCTAGTCGTAAACCCAAAGCGGCACAGACCTACAGGGACAGGCATCCATGACCCAGCATCGAACGTGTCGGTCATCAGCGAGTGAATCCAGGCTGTAGCACTGGGCTAGCAGGACTCCGGTGAACCGGGCTGTAGCGGGCTAACAGGACTCCGGTATTCACCGCGTGACATTTCCCCGAAGGGACAGACACAGGAACGAAGAAGGACACATGCCGGCCAGCCTAAGTGTTCCGGAGCAGTAGCAAGCTACCATGGCTCGGTGGAAACACTAGGAGACATTTCCCCGTAAGAGAGGCTACTAAAGATAAACAACTAGATGGTCAGATCCCACACATACCAAGCATTTCAATAACATACACACAATATGCTCGATATGTGCAAATACAACATGGCATCACAACATGACTCTTATGACTCAAGTAATCTATTCAATAGGCTCCGAGGAGCGAGATATTACAAACATGGGTCTCATGACCCAACATTCAGAGCATACAAATCAAGCACAAGCGGAAGCTATCATGTCTGAGTACAGACATCTATAAATGAAAAAGGCTGAGAAGCCTGACTATCTACCAGATCCTGCCGAGGGCACAAGATCGTAGCTGAGGTAACAAGCTAAACGTCGAAGTCCACGCGAAACTACTAGTGAGACCGAAGTCTCTCTGCAAAACATAAAATAGGCAAACGTGAGTACAAATGTACCCAGCAAGACTTACATCAGAACTAACTACATATGCATCATTATCAACAAAGGGGATGGTGGGGTTTAACTGCAGCAAGCCAGCTTGACTCGGTGGCTATCCTAAACTACGACTGCAAGCGACTCTTTTGAGGTGGCGCACACGAGTCCACATATTCACCATATCAATACACCACTATGGATCCGCTCCCGTCTCCCTACGAGAACGCCATCCATAGCACTCACGCTTATCTTGCGTATTTTAGAGTCTCCACTTTCACTTGTCTATGAACTGATATAAGCAACCCAGAAGTCCTTTTCCGCGGACACGGCTATTCGAATAGATCATATTAACCCTGCAGGGGTGTACTTCTTCACACACGCTCTCACCACTTACCGCCGTTTACACGACATGTACTCGGCAACCTTCAAGCGGAAGCCCAACGTGGGTGTCGGCCACGGCCTGCCTAAACACTCAAGTCTCTAGTCCAGGTTTATCGCCTATTCGGGTTCCATCCATGAGGAGATCCGGCCGGAGTTTCGCTCACAGCCCCAAATGATGTGAACAGGGTTCCGTGACACCAAACGGGCGCCCGGTTTACCCGGCCACGTGCCTACCGCATCACAGCCCACCCCTACGGTCAGCGCTGTCCACGGCCTCCAGCATACTACAAACACCAGAAACTACTTGCAACTCCTGGATAGAGGACAAGGGTGATTAAGAAGCCGAGAGGGTCCATTGGTTTTGGGCCCAATGCGTGGTAGTAGCTGAATCATGGATCACAAACACAGAACTCAGTTCCTGAGGACGGCTGCAATGAGACAACCCACCATGTACTCCTACATGGCCTCTCACCGCTACCTTTACCAAATCGTGTTCACACGCTTAGCTCACACACCGTAGGACATGTTCACACACCTCTGATTCATCCCCGATGAATCAGACCCGACTCAACTCTAAGCAGTAGCAGGCATGACAAACAAGCATGAATGAGTAGGCACAACAGGGCTCAAACAACTCCTACTCATGCTAGTGGGTTTCATCTATTTACTGTGGAATGACAGGTCATGCAGAGGATAAAGGGGTTCAGCTACCGCAGCAAGTAACAGATGAATCGGTGTTGTCCTAATGCAGTAAAAGAGAGCAGGAGCGAGAGAGTAGGATTGTATCGGAATGAACAAGGGGGTTTTGCTTGCCTGGCACTTCTGAAGATAACATTGAGTCTTCATCAGTGGCAACGATCACATCATCGGTATCACGTCTATCGAGAGGGGACAAATACCGGCAACACAGAAGGGAACACAATCAATGCAATGCACAATATGATGCATGATCATGACATGGCAAAATGAATGTGTGTTGGGCTAATGCAACTAGCAACAGATTAAATGAAGTTGGTTTGAATATAAAATTCAAACTCAAACTCCATATGTGATTAAATAAATGCCCTTTAATTGATTTGTGCTAAACAGCAGCTATAAGTTGTTCTAACATGCATGAAAATGGTACAGATGGATTCCTTGAATTTTTCTGATAATTTTTCATATATAAATTATTTAATTTGGAGTTACGGTTAATTTTCTATGAATTATTGAAGTTTATACAATTTTCTGGAATTTCTGAATAATAATAAATCCAGAAATGAATTTACTGCGTCAGCATGACTTCACAGTGATGTCAGCAAGTCAACGGGCGCCGTCCAGGTCAAACTGACCTGTGGGCCATGCATGTCAGTGTAATTAGTCTAACTAATTTTTAGTTAACACTAATCCTAACCTAACTAACAGGCCGGCCCCACCTGTCATGGACACAGGGGAGGGTCCTGCCGTGGTCAACGTGGGTCAACCCCACCGGCGTCTTGACGCCTGCGAGGCCAGCCGCGGTGGCGAGCCTCGGGTTTTGCCCACAGGGCTCGGTTTGGCGCGCGGAGCACAGCTTCGGGATGCGGACGCTCGTCCGCATCCAACTGTGGTGGTGGCGCGGCCGGGAAGTGGCCGGAGTGGTGCCGGCGACGAGCTCGGCGGCGGCCGAAGCTCGGGTGCAAGTGGGGATGGGCCTGCGGTGCGCAAACAAGCGCGGCGAAGTGCCACGGAGGCTCCACGCGATGCGGGGAGCGCGTTGGGCGCATGCCCGGGACCAAATGGTCACCGGAGCATCACCGGCGACGAGTGCGGCGGCGGCGAAGGTTCGGCCATAGTGGAGACGACAGCTAGAGGGCGAGCGCGACTAAGCGGGGAGGGGGAAACGACGGAGGAGCTCACGGGGGTTGCGACGGTGGCCTCGGGGAGCTCGGGGAGGCGTCGGAGGCGGCGAATCGACGGCGGTGAGCTTCGGTGGCCGGCGACGGAACGGCGATGGTGGCGGCGTTGCAGGGCTTCCGGAGGGCCGTGGGTCGGTGGGGAGGAAGGAGGGGGTCGAGGCGGAGCCTCTGGGCTAGTCGGGGGAGCGGGGGAAGGGCGGTGGCTGCAGCTACGGCGAACGGCGTCGACGGCTGCGCTCTGCTTCGGGAGAGGGGCGAGGAAGGCGAAGCAGGGAGAGAGGGAAGAAGTGCACGGGAGAGTGAGGGGGGTCAGGGGGATCGGGACGGCCTGCGGAGGTCGTCCACGCGGCCAGAAGCTCGTCGGCAAGCAGGAGGTGGCCGCGCGGCCGTGCGCGTGCGAGCACGCAGCAGCTTCGGGGCGAGGGGAGGAAGACGACGGAGGGCTGCAGTGGTGGGCTGGGCCGGCTTCTGCTGGGCTGCACAGTAGCGGGCCGCGTGGGTGGGTTGCCAGGTAAGGTCCAGGTAAATTCTGTGTTATATTTTTCTGTTTTGTTTTGTTTTTATTTAATTCTTTTGCCACTGTTTTGAATTTAAAAATGATTCAAACAATGCCAAAAACTCCACTGAATATTTTATATTGCTAGATGGACTTTTCCAAAAGCTTATAAAATATTTCAGGGATATTTGAAATTATATTCTAATTATATGAATATAATTCAAATTCAAATAGCTAATGATTTAAATTCAAAGTCCCAAAAATAAATCCTTAAAAATGTTCAATATTTTGGTTGGGACCAGAACCCTTACCAAAAATTATCAAACATTTAAGAAGAGCCTTTTGGAGCAATGAATGAGATTTCTAGGGTTTTTGCCCCTCTTTTATTTAGGGTTTTGAGGCTTCCAATATTCCTCAATTCAAGTTTCAAAAATATAGACATGATGCACACATGAAGCTAGCCTAGAGCAATGCCAGAAGCTAGGGATGTGACATTACCAAAATCACCCAGGGAGCACTTGTGCTTTCAATCTCCCCCTTTTTGGTAATTGATGACAACATACATCAAAGCTTTAGATAAAGATATAGAGAATAACAAGTAAAGCTTTGGAAAGACATGTAACATGCATAGGCTCCCCCTACATGTATGCAATCATGTGAATATGGGATACAGGAGCATGTGAAAGCATAAACATGATAGAGTAGGCAATGCGTTACATGTATCTTGGCTATATGCATCAGAGCAAAAGAAGTGAATGTGGGAAAAGTACCTTCATTCTCATGAGTCCTTGCAAACAATATGTACATCAGCAAGAAATCCTCACACACATGACTATGATGCATATACTTACCTTGTGGTCTTGAGTTGGCTTAGGATGGAATGAACCTGCGTAAACAAGGTTAGATAACATAGATACACTTACTGGACAGAGCAAACAAAAGAAACCACAAGAGAACCAAGTCTGGGATGACATGTAGAGAGTGAGTACTAAGTACCACATTGGATATAGTCATGTCCCCAGAGTTAAAGATGTGCAATGAATTTAGGGATTTCCTTCCCTTAGATGTCTTGCTCCCCCTGAATCTAGCATGGGATACTGGGAGAACATAGGGAACAGAAAATCAGAACAAAATCAAAGGTCAAAGAAACAAATGAACAGAGCTAATGCAAATGAGCACATATGAACATGTCTTTCCCCTCTTGAAGACATGTGACTTATCTCCTCTTGAACACCAAGCATGTGGTGTCCTTGATGATTACTCTCTCTCCCTTTGAGTATTCTCTCCCCCTATAGATATGATTAAGCTTTGATGTGATCTCTCTCTCCCCCTTTGACATCAATTTCCAAGAAGGGTTCTTCTGGATTTTTGTCATGATGGGTTTGGTACTTGAGTCACAGAACAAAGCAGCATGTTGAAGGTTATGTTGGTAGAGGACAAGATTCATTGAGTGGACCTGGATCAAAATGAATGCAGAAACAAGTGGCAAGGTGTCTTTCCTGTAGTGAAATCGGTGGCACCGAGTTGTTTGTTTCGGTTGTACCGAAATGTCTCGGTTGGACCGAAGGCATTAGACCGGTGAGACCGAGTTCATCGCAGAGAAAACACTTGTCACCTCAGCTCACTAGACAAATAAGATCGCACAAGGATTTGCAAGGAATTGACTGAAAGATTTGCAATGAATTGGATGCAGAGAATGCAGAACAAATACAAAAGAAAAGAAATCTAGATGAAGTTGTTTTTGAAAGGGGAAACATATATGCATGAGACAAATGCAAGAGTACATAAAGGAACACAAGAGAACTTCATCTAGAATTGGTCGGCGACAAAGTCACCTATGTTAGAGTATATTGACTTAGGAGTGAAGTGAGATCACTTGATCATAGGTCATACTCATTGTTTAAGCTCAAAATGGGGTTACCATTTTTCGTTTAAGCATCTTGATGTATTCACATCTTGTCGAGTTGCTTTGACCCATGCCTTGGAGTAAAGCTTCTCTAAGATGGAATAACATACCTCAGGTGGTGGTGTTGATCGTGATCATGTAGTTGAACTTATGTGGGTTGCTCAAAGTTGATGTAGCTCATCAAGAGTTGGGAGCACCACTTGGAATTTGAGTTCATCTACCTACATGAGTTAGTTTTGCAAGGAAGAGCACTTGTGTATCCAAAATGGTAATTGTGAAATTCAACATAGAATTTGTCAAAGGATATGTTTGAATGGTTTCGTGCTCCCTTGTCTTCAACCACCATTGTGTAGAGACTTGGTGATGTAGAGATTGCTCAAGATGTGAGTGAGTTGCAATCTCATAGGTTTAAATTCATCCAAGTACCTACAAGGGTTAGATAACATGCAAGGTGCAAATATATCCAAGACATAAGATAGTCATCATAAGAGAAATATCAAGGATTAGTCATGGGCTCATGCCTTGCATGCATCAAATGGAGTTCCTACTCCAAGTTTGAAGCATCAATGATGTTCAATTCACCTCTTAACCTGCAAAACACTTTCTCATCAAGTGGTTTAGTGAATATATCAGCTAATTGCTTTTCGGTGCGAACATGCTTAAGATTAATGTCCCCTTTGGCAACATGATCTCGAATGAAATGATGACGAACTTCAATATGCTTAGTTCGAGAATGTTGCACGGGATTGTGAGCAATCTTAATAGCACTTTCATTGTCACAAAGTAATGGAACATTTTTCACATATATCCCATAATCTTTAAGAGTTTGGGTCATCCAAAGTAATTGAGACACACATGAACCAGCGGCAATGTATTCCGCTCCGGCGGTGGATAAGGATACCGAGTTTTGTTTCTTGGAGGACCAAGACACAAGAGATCTACCAAGAAATTGACAAGTGCCCGAAGTGGACTTTCTATCAACCTTGTCACCGGCATAGTCCGAGTCGGAGTAGCCAACAAGATCGAAAGAGGCCCTCTTTGGATACCAAATGCCAAAGTTTGGTGTATGGATTAAGTATCTCACTATCCTTTTCACGGCCTTAAGATGACATTCTTTAGGAGCAGCTTGATATCGTGCACACATGCACACAGTTAGCATAATATCAGGACGTGAAGCACATAGATATAACAATGAACCAATCATAGAGCGATAAAACTTTTGATCGACCGGTTCACCATCTTTGGTCTAATCAAGATGTCGACTAGTAGGCATGGGTGTAGTCATACCTTTGCATTCTTGCATATTGAACTTCTTGAATAAGTCCTTGGTGTACTTTGTTTGAGAGACAAAGGTACCTTCCTTAGTTTGCTTGATTTGCAAACCAAGAAAGAATTTGAGTTCACTCATCATAGACATCTCAAACTTCTCCAACATCAGCTTTCCAAACTTTTCACTAAAATGAGGGTTAGTAGAACCAAATACAATATCATCGACATAAATTTGGCATACAAATAGTTCTCCATTGACCCTTTTAGTAAAAAGAGTAGAATCAATTTTTCCAATTTCAAAGCCTTTTTCAATAAGGAACTTGGTCAAGCATTTATACCACACTCTAGGAGCTTGTTTGAGACCATAAAGAGCTTTGTGAAGTTTGTAAACATGACCAGGTTCCTTAGGATTAACAAAGCCGGGAGGTTGCTTAACATAGACTTCCTCCTCTATTTCACCATTTAGAAAAGCACTTTTAATGTCCATTTGGTACAAGGTGATATCATGGTGATTAGCATAGGCAAGTAAGATGCGAATGGACTCAAGTCTAGCAACGGGGGCATATGTCTCACCATAGTCCATACCTTCGACTTTAGTGTAGCCTTGGGCGACGAGACGTGCTTTGTTGCGAACTACTTGTCCATCTTCATCTTGCTTGTTGCGAAACACCCATTTGGTACCGATGATGTTGTGGTTGTTGTCGGGCTTCTCAACCAATGTCCAAACTTGATTTCTCTCAAAGTTGTGTAGCTCTTTATGCATGGCATTTATCCAATCTGGATCTTCCAAAGCTTCTTCAACCTTCATAGGTTCAATGCTATAGATGAATGAATAATGTTCACAAAATTTAGCTAAACGAGTTTTTGAGCAAGTGATTCTCCCGGTTTGGATGTCATTGTAGATTTGATCGACGGGGTGGTCTTTAGAAATTCTTGCTCAAACTCATGAAAGCTTTTGCTTGGGTCTTGGTTGAACATCTTCTTCGTCTTGTTCTTCTTCTTGGCCTTCTTCATCGTTGGCATTGTCGTTCTCTTGCCGTAGTGGAGAAGGAAGTTGTTGATGTTCATCTTGGTGTACTTCCTCGTTTTCTTCATCTTGGTCTGTCCCACTTGTGGATGCTTCCGTATCAACTCTTGGTTCACCTTGTCGTGAGGTAGAAGCTTCCACTTGGACAGACGAGGTACTCTTCTTCACCTCCATTGGACGAATCTTGCCAATAGACAAGTCTTGGATTGCTTCCGAGGGGTCTTTGTCTCCTACACCAATTGGTAATTGCTCTACTTGCGAGCCGTTAGATTCATCAAACTTCACATCTACCGTTTCTTCAACCTTTCGGGTGAAATTTTTGTAGACACAGTATGTGTGAGAGTTTGAGCCATAACCAAGTAGGAAACCTTCATGAGACTTAGGAGCAAATTTTGAACGACGATGCTTATCAAGAATGTAGCACTTTGAGCCGAATACTCGAAAGTATCCAACTTGGGGTTTGTTACAGGTGAGGAGTTCGTATGTCGTCTTGTCGACTAGCTTGTGAAGATACAAGCGATTTGTTGCATGACAAGCTGTCTCAACCGCTTCCACCCAAAAGTGCTTCGGCGTCTTGTACTCATCAAACATCATTCTCGCCATTTTGATGAGCGTCTGGTTCTTCCTCTCAACAACTCCATTTTGTTGAGGTGTGTACGTAGCCGAGAACTTATGTGAGATCCCTTCTTCATCAAGAAAGGTATCCACATTTGCGTTCTTGAACTCCGTTTCGTTGTCGCTGCAAACCTTCTTGATCTTCACTTCAAATTGATTTTGAGCTTTCCTAGCGAAGTTTTTGAAGATCTTTTGGACCTGCGATTTATCATCTTGAAAGAACACCCACGTAAATCTTGAAAAATCATCAACTATAACTAGACCAAAAGAATTTCCACCGAGACTCTTGTAAGCGTTGGGACCAAAAAGATCCATGTGAAGTAGCTCGAGTGGCCTCCTTGTGGTCATGATGTTTTTCACGGGATGCCTTCCTCCGACCTGTTTACCTGCCTGACAAGCGCTGCAAAGTCTATCCTTATCAAATATGACATCGTTAACGCCAAGGATATGATTTCCTTTAATAAGCTTGTCAAGGTTTCTCATGCCAACATGACCTAGCCGTCTATGCCATAACCAACCTTTAGAGGATTTAGCAATAAAGCAAGTTCTAGGTTGAGCCTTTTTAGTGAAATCAAGAATGTAAAGATCACCTCTGCGTATACCAGTGAAGACCATTTTATGATTATCTCTACGAAACACTTGGCAATCTACTTCAGTAAATAGGACATTGAAGCCGAAATCAGCAAGTCTAGATACTGAAAGTAAATTGTATCCAAGAGATTCAACGAGCATGACATTTTGTATGGAGCTATCATGTGATATGGCCACCTTACCGAGGCCAACCACCTTACCCTTTGAGTTGTCACCGAAAGTGACATACTTCCGAGGACCATCATTTTTAGCAAGCTCACGAAACATATCTTTATCTCCGGTCATGTGATCGGTATATCCACTATCAAGAACCCATTCCTTTCCTCCTGCCATATATCCCCGAAGATTCGCCATAAGACCAAAGTGTCTCATTGCATCATCAAGATCAAAGTCACTATCATCATCCTCATCATAGTATCCATGTTCAACATCGTCATGTGGTGGATCAAATCCTAGAGAGGGTGATTCGTTAGAGTGAGTTTGACATCTTCTTTATGAATTTTAATAGCTTCGGAAATAATATCACTAATGATTCCAACATTCCCTTTGGCACACATAGGGTTTGTAAGCTCAAATAGACAATCACCAAACATAGGATCACTGGAATTCATCTTACTCAAGGCAATAGACTTATGGAGAATTTCATCTAGATTTTTCAAGGAATAATTTGGAAAACGTTCTTCAAGAAATTTCCATATGGTGTAGGCACACTTAAGAGTAGGCAAACATCCATTCAAGTTTCTAGGCAAGCCTCCAGTGATAAGTTCAACAGTTCTAAGATTGCGAATCATGTCAATTGACTCATCAAGGGTAGGATGCATAGGATCAACGTGAGGTGCACAAGGACTAGAAATGTACTTGTTCAAATGATATTGATTGAAAGTCACAAGCATCTCATTTTTCCACTCATGAAAATACTCTCCATCAAGTATAGGCACTCTATGTCTAAGACTCCCAATAGTAGACTCATCCGTCTTCCTCCAATGGTGTTTAAACCAAAGCAATGGAGACCAATGCTCTAATACCAATTGAAAGGATCGAGAAGAGGTGTCTAGAGGGGGGGGATTAGACACTAAGTACCAAAAGTTACAGTTTTTAGTTTCTTTAAGTCTATGTGGAGTTTTAGCACAATTTTAACAATAACAATACATATCAAGCAAGCATGCAAAGAGTATATGGGTAGCAGAAAGTAAAGCATGCAACTTACAAGAATGTAAGGGATGGGACAGGAGTGTGCAAACGCAATTGGAGACACGGATGTTTTTGTCGTGGTTCCGATAGGTGGTGCTATCGTACATCCACGTTGATGGAGACTTCAACCCACAAAGGGTAACGGATGCACGAGTCCACGGAGGGCTCCACCCAAGAAGGGTCCACGAAGAAGCAACCTTGTCTATCCAACCATGGCCGTCGCCCATGAAGGACTTGCCTCACTAGTGGTAGATCTTCACGAAGTAGGCGATATCCTTGCCCTTACAAACTCCTTGGTTCAACTCCACAATCTTGTCGGAGGCTCCCAAGTGACACCTAGCCAATCTAGGAGACACCACTCTCCAATAAGTAAAAAATGGTGTGTTGATGATGAACTCCTTGCTCTTGTGCTTCAAATGATAGTATCCCCAACACTCAACTCTCTCTCATAGGATTTGGATTTGGTGGAAAGAAGATTTGAGTGGAAAGCAACTTGGGGAAGGATAGAGATCAAGATTCATATGGTAGGAATGGAATATCTTGGCCTGAACACAAGTGTAGGTGGTTCTCTCTCAGAAAATGTAAGTTGGAAGTGTAGGTTCGTTCTGATGGCTCTCTCCATGAATTAAGAGTGGGTGTAGGGGTATATATAGCCTCCTCACAAAATCTAACCGTTACACACAACTTGCCAATCTCGGTGGGACCAAATTGATAAACTCGGTCGGACCGATTCAGCAAATCTAGTGACCGTTAGGATTTAGACATGCAACTCGGTAGGACCGATATGGTTAGGGTTAGGGAATAACTAATCTTGGTGAGACCGATTACACAAACGCGGTAAGACCGATTTTGGTAATAAGCTAACTAGAGAGTTGGTCAGGTGAACTCGGTGGGACCGATTCGCTCATTTCGGTGAGACCGAAATGTTACGAAAGGGAAACAGAGAGTTTACATTGCAATCTTGGTGGGACCGATTACTCAAACTCGGTGAGACCGATTTGGTAATAGATACATATAGAGAGATTACAATCCCATCTCGGTGAGACCGAGATCCCTATCGGTGAGACTGAACTCGGTGACGCCGGATAGAAAGAATCGGTGGGGCCGAGTTTGACTTTTGGTTTAGGTCATATGTGGATGTGAGAAAGTAGTTGAGGGCTTTGGAGCATATCACTAAGCACTTTGAGCAAGAGCCTCATTAAGCAACACCTCATCCCCTCTTGATAGTATTGGCTTTTCCTATAGACTCAATGTGATCTTTGATCAGTAAAATAGAAAATGTAGAGTCTTGAGCTTGGATCTTGAGCCAATCCTTCTGTCCTTAGCATCTTGAAGGGGTTCCACATCCTCTAGTCCATGCCACTTCATTGTTGGACTTTTCAGGAACATACTAGGTAAAAGTGTTAGTCCAACAAGAGATATGTTGACATTAATTACCAAAATCACCCAGGGAGCACTTGTGCTTTCAATCTCCCCCTTTTTGGTAATTGATGACAACATACATCAAAGCTTTAGAGAAAGATATAGAGAATAACAAGTAAAGCTTTGGAAAGACATGTAACATGCATAGGCTCCCCCTACATGTATGCAATCATGTGAATATGGGATACAGGAGCATGTGAAAGCATAAACATGACAGAGTAGGCAATGCATTACATGTATCTTGGCTATATGCATCAGAGCAAAAGAAGTGACTGTGGGAAAAGTACCTTCATGCTCATGAGTCCTTCTTGCAAACAGTATGTACATCAGTAAGAAATCCTCACACACATGACTGTGATGCATATACTTACCTTGTGGTCTTGAGTTGGCTTAGGATGGAATGAACCTGCGTACATACTGTGGGACCGATTCGCTCATTTCGGTGAGACCGAAATGTTTCAAAAGGGAAACAGAGAGTTTACATTGCAATCTCGGTGGAACCGATTACTCAAACTCGGTGAGACCGATTTGGTAATAGATACATATAGAGAGATTACAATCCCATCTCGGTGAGACCTATTTGCTTTGGGTTTGTGGCAGTGGCTGTAACATCTGAACTCGGTGGCGCCGGATAGAAAGAATCGGTGGGGCCGAGTTTGACATTTGGTTTAGGTCATATGTGTATGTGAGAAAGTAGTTGAGGGCTTTGGAGCATATCACTAAGCACTTTGAGCAAGAGCCTCATTAAGCAACACCTCATCTCCTCTTGATAGTATTGGCTTTTCCTATAGACTCAATGTGATCTTTGATCACTAAAATAGAAAATGTAGAGTCTTGAGCTTGGAGCTTGAGCCAATCCTTTTGTCCTTAGCATCTTGAAGGGGTTCCACATCCTCTAGTCCATGCCACTTCATTGTTGAACTTTTCTGGAACATACTAGGTAAAAGTGTTAGTCCAAGAAGAGATATGCTGACATTAATTACCAAAATCACCCAGGGAGCACTTGTGCTTTCATTGAGCCATATGAATAAAGTGGTCAATGGCATGCTCAGGCACTTTCTCCTTTGGCGGCGGTGTCGGTTTCGGTCCAAAATGGGCGTCCAATTCTCTCCTGCATTCGACTTTGTTTTCCTCTTTGGTCATGTCGTAAGGCCTCTTCGAAAGAGGCGCGAGGCTTGGACCAAATTGGAATCTCTTGCCTCCTGTACTTGTACCGCTAGCGGCCATAGCTGTGGCGGCTCTGTTTCACTATTGCTTAGGTGGCAGAGCCCGCTGAGGCAGCGGAGACGGCTTAGACGGTGCCCGACTTGGAGGAGAACTGGGCTGACGCGGTGCCGGACTTGGAGGAGGAGGAGTGGCCTTATGCGTTGGCGGACTTGGAGGAGTAGGAGTCTGTAGAGGTGGTGGCTGACTTGGAGGAGCTGGAGTCGACTGCTGACGTGGTGGTGGACTTGGAGGAGGAGCCGACTAATGCGGTGTCGGTGGCCTTGGAAAGATGATGCAATCCTTTCTCCATAGAGCGATACGATGTAATGCCTTTCCTAGTGTGTGCTCGTCGTCACCTCCAGGAATATCAAGCTATAGCCCCCAATATTCTGCCACCACTTCATCAACCGTGACACGAGCATAGGCAGCTGGTATCGGATTGCAATGGAAGGTTACTTCAGGGGGATTTGTATAAGAAACGCCATCCACCAACTTGATGGATATGTTCTTAATTTGGAGTGTAGCTCACAATTAGTGTTATCAATGATGTCATCCACAAGGTATCTATCCAGCAGTAGTGCCTCATCGCCCAGTGCGGAACCCACACTGCTTCTCGGCATGGATGGGACGGTGCTATCCAATGTTGGATCCTCTAGCTCCTACCGCTACTGAGACCCCCTTCCCTGGCTGATTTCGTTGATTTGCTGCTGCTGCTGCTAGAATTGGAGTGCCAACTCCGCGTGCGCTGATTCTAGGCCTTTATGGCATTCTGCTTCCTGCTTCCTCTGCTCCTCCTCCAGCTTCCTCCTCTTCTCCTCCTCCATCTTCTTTCTCACACGGCTTCTGTAGTTGGCGTTCCAGTCCGCAAACCCCTCATACCACAGAACAACGCCTTTGCCTTGTGTTCTTCCCGGGTGTTCAGGATTTCCGAGGGCACACGTAAGCTCGTTGTTCTCTCCGTTGGGCGTGAACACCCTCGTTCGAGCCTCTTCTATTGCAAAAAGTAAATTGAGGTCGGCTCCTTTAAGACTTGCCTTCTTCAAACCTGGCATGTCTTAGGGTCCAACGCTCACCCATACGCATAGAACCAAGTCCTGCTCCTAGGGGGGCATCTCAATGTAATTAGACTGACCCCTGCATCCACCATCTCTTGCTCAGCCTTATCCCACTTAGGCCGGGCCACCGCGCAGCCACCTGCCCTAGCCTATGGTAATGCTCCTTTTTCGCGACATTGATCATGTTTATTCTCTACCATTCCTTAGCTAATTCTGATTCCTTGAATTTCACAAAAGCTGGCTAGTGATATCTTTGCTTCACCAGTGTTCCCGTGAATTCTTGAGTCTTCTTTCCTCCTTGGACGTACTTGGCCCATGTAGTTTTCTTGTGGTTGTTGAATGCAACACCATCTTCCTAAGAGCAGCGTCTTTGACTTTGTGCACATCTGCGTCTGTGAAATGATCTGGTAGGGTGAAATGTGACATGAGAGATTCCCAAAGCAGTTTTTTTCCCTTTCATCAACAAAAGTAAGATCTGGATGTTGCTTTGCTGTCTTTTTCCATTCTTGAATGTAGATCGGGATTTGGTCCTTCACAAGAACTCCGCACTGACAAATGAACTTTCGTGCATTCTTCTTAGGCTCGATCGGTTCGCCGTTAGGTTTGATGGCATCGATGTTGTACTTTACGCCTTCCTTCAACTTTTTGGTCGGGCCTCGCACTGTCCTTCTGCCTTCTCCTAATTTGCTTGAACCAGAGGGCTGCAAGAAGAAAGATCGGTTCGTTTATATATATATATATAGATATATATAATCATTTAAAACACGTGATGATCACCAGATGCCTGCTTCTATAAACATACCTCGCCGGTATTTGCTCTTTCAGGATCATTGCTACCTCTTGAGCACCGCGTTGGTTTTCCCTTGAAGAGGAAAGGGTGATGCAGCAAAGTAGCGTAGGTATTTCCCTCAGTTTTTGAGAACCAAGGTATCAATCCAGTACGAGGCTCCACGCAAGTCCCTCGTACCTACACAAACAAAACAAGAACCTCGCAACCAACACGATAAAGGGGTTGTCAATCCCTTCACGGCCACTTGCGAAAGTGAGATCTGATAGAGAAAATAACATAAGATAAATATTTTTGGTATTTTTATGATATAGATTGGAAAGTAAATATTGCAAAATAAAGTAGATCGGAAACTTATATGATGGAAGATAGACCCGGGGGCCATAGGTTTCACTAGTGGCTTCTGTCAAGATAGCATAAGTCTTACGGTGGGTGAACAAATTATTGTCGAGCAATTGATAGAAAAGTGCATAGTTATGAGAATATCTAGGCAGGATCATGTGTATAGGCATCACGTCCGCAACAAGTAGACCGACTCCTACTTTCATCTACTACTATTACTCCACACATCGACCGCTATCCAGCATGCATCTAGAGTATTAAGTTCATAAGAACAAAGTAATGCATTAGGCAAGATGACATGATGTAGAGGGATAACCTCAAGGAATATGATATAAACTCCATCTTTTTATCCTCGATGGCAACAATACAATATGTGCCTTGCTGCCCCTGCTGTCACTTGGAAAGGACACCGCAAGATTGTACCCAAAGCTAAGCACTTCTCCCATTGCAAGAAAGATCAATCTAGTAGGCCAAACCAAACTGATAATTCGAAGAGACTTGCAAATATAACCAATCATACATAAAAGAATTCAGAGGAGATTCAAATATTTCTCATAGATAAACTTGATCATAAACCCACAATTCATAGGATCTCGACTAACACACCGTAAAAAGGGTTACATCGAATAGATCTCCAAGAAGATCGAGAAGAACTTTGTATTGAGATTCAAAGAGAGAGAAGAATCCATCTATCTAATAACTATGGACCCGAAGGTCTATGGTAAACTACTCACAACTCATCGGGGAGGCCTTGGCGATGATGTAGAAGCCCTCCGTGATCGATTCCCCCTCCGGCGGAGTGCCCGAAAAGGCTCCAAGATGGGATCTCACGGGTACAGAAGGTTGCGGCGGTGGAAATAGGTTTTCGTGGTGCCCCTAGTTGTTTTCAGGGTACGTAGATATATATAGGTGAAGGAGGTCGGTCAGGGGAGCCATGAGGGGCCCACAAGGGTGGGGGCGCGCCCTCCTGCCTCGTGGCCGCCTCAGCTGCTTCTTGACGTCCACTCCAAGTCTCCTGGATTGCGTTTGTTCCAAAAAGATATCTCCTGAAGGTTTCATTTCGTTTGGACTCCGTTTGATATTCCTTTTCTTCAAAACACTGAAATAGGCAAAAAAAACAGCAATTTGGGCTCGGCCTCCGGTTAATAGGTTAGTCCCAAAAATGATATAGAAGTGTATAGTAAAGCCCATAAACATCCAAAACGGGTAATATAATAGCATGGAACAATCAAAAATTATAGATACGTTGGAGACGTATCAAGCATCCCCAAGCTTAATTCCTGCTCGTCCTCGAGTAGGTAAATGATAAAAACAAAAATTTTGATGTGGAATGCTACCAAGTATATTTCTCAATGTAATTTTCTTTATTGTGGCAATGTTCCGATCCGAATGATTCAATATAAAAGTTCATATTGACATGAAAACAATAATACTTCAAGCATACTAACAAAGCAATCGTGTCTTCTCAAAATAACATGGCTAAAGAAAGCTATCCCTACAAAATCATATAGTCTGGCTATGCTCTATCTTCATCACACAAAATATTTAAATAATGCACAACCGCGGTGACAAGCCAAGCAATTGTTTCATAATTTGATGTTCTCAAACTTTTTCAACTTTCACGCAATACATGAGCGTGAGCCATGGACATAGCACTAGAATGGTGGCTGTGGAGAAGACAAAAAGGAGAAGATAGTCTCACATCAACTAGGCTTATCAACAGGCTATGGAGATGCCCATTATTAGATATCAATGTGAGTGAGTAGGGATTGCCATCAACGGATGCACTAGAGCTATAAGTGTATGAAAGCTCAACAAAAGAAACTAAGTGGGTGTGCATCCAACTTGCTTGCTCACGAAGACCTAGGGCATTTTGAGGAAGCCCATCGTTGGAATATACAAGCCAAGTTCTATCATGTAAAATTGCCACTAGTATATGAAAGTGACAACATAGGAGACTCTCTATCATGAAGATCATGGTGCTACTTTGAAGCACAAGTGTGGAAAAAGGATAGTAACATTGTCCCTTATCTCATTTTCTCTCAATTCTTTTGATAAGCTTCTTTGGACTTTTTTTATTTGGGCTTCTTTGGCCTCTTTTATTTTTCATAAAGTTCGAAGTCTCATCCCGACTTGTGGGGGAATCTTAGTCTCCATCACCCTTTCCTCACTTGGGACAATGCTCTAATAATGAAGATCATCACACTTTTATTTACTTACAACTCAATAATTACAACTCGATACTTAGAACAAAATATGACTCTATGTGGATGCCTCCAGCGGTGTACCGGGATATGCAATGAATCAAGAGTGACATGTATGAAAGAATCATCAAGGTGGATTTGCCACAAATATGATGTCAATTACATGATCATGCAAAAGCAATATGACAATGATGGAGCGTGTCATAATAAACGGAACGGTGGAAAGTTGCATGGCAATATATCTCGGAATGGCCATGGAAATGCCATAATAGGTAGGTATGGTGGATTTTTTGAGGAAGGTATGTGGTGGGTGTATGGTACCGGCGAAAGTTGCGCGGCACAAGAGAGGCTAGCAATGGTGGAAGGGTGAGAGTGCGTATAATCCATGGACTCAACATTAGTCATAAAGAACTCATATACTTATTGCAAAAATCTACAAGTTATTAAAACAAAGTACTACGTGCATGCTCCTAGGGGAATAGATTGGTAGGAAGAGACCACCGTTCGTCCCCGACCGCCACTCATAAGGAATACAATCAAAAAATAAATCATGCTCCAACTTCATCACATAACGGTTCACCATACGTGCATGCTACGGGAATCACAAACTTCAACACAAGTATTCCTCAAATTCAAAATTACTCCACTAGCATGACTCTAATATTACCATCCTCATATCTCAAAACAATCATCAAGCATCAAATTGATCATAGTATTCAATGCACTTTCTATGATAGTTTTTATTATACCCAACTTAGATGCCCATCATATTAGGAACAATTTTATAACCAAAGCAAATACCATGCTGTTCTAAAAGACCCTCAAAATAATATAAGTGAATCATGAGAGATCAATAATTTCTACAAAATAAAACCACCGTCGTGCTCTAAAAAGATATAAGTGAAGCACTAGAGCAAAATTATCTAGCTCAAAAGATATAAGTGAAGCACATAGAGTATTCTAATAAATTCTGAATCATGTGTGTCTCTCCCAAAAGGTGTGTACAGCAAGGATGTTTGTGGTAAACTAAAAAGTAAAGTCTCATATCATACAAGACGTTCCAAACAAAACACACGTCATGTGGTGAATAAAAATATAGCTCCAAGTAAAGTTACCGATAGACGAAGACGAAAGAGGGGATGCCTTCCGGGGCATCTACAAGCATAGGATTTTGGTTGTGCTTGAATTATCTTGGGGTGCCATGGGAATCCCCAAGATTAGGCTCTTGCCACTCCTTATTCCATAGTCCATCAAATCTTTACCCAAAACTTGAAAACTTCACAACACAAAACTCAACAAGAAATCTCATAAGCTCTGTTAGTGCAAGAAAGAAAACCACCACTTTAAGGTACTATAATGAACTCATTCTTTATTTATATTGGTGTTAAACCTACTGTATTCCAACTTCTCTATGGTTCATACCCCCTGATACTAGCCATAGATTCATCAAAATAAGCAAACAACACATGAAAAACAGAATCTGTCAAAAACAGGACAGTCTGTAGCAATCTGTAACTTTCGAATACTTATGGAACTCTAAACATATTACCAAAATAGGAAGTCCTTGTAAATTTTCCAATTAATCTACTTCAAAAAGAATCAACTAAAAAGCACGTTTCTGTGATTTATTAAAAGTATTCTTGTGTGCGCAAACGTTTCTGTTTTTCAGCAAGATCAAATTAACTATCACCGTAGGTTATCCTATAGGTTCTACTTGGCACAAACACTAATTGAAACATAAAACCACATATAAACAGAATCTAGATGAATTATTTCTTACTAAACAGAAGCAAAAATCAAGGAACAAAAATAAAATTGGGTTGCCTCCCAACAAGCGCTATTATTTAACGCCCCTAGCTAGGCATAAAAGCAAGAATAGATCTAGGTATTGCCATCTTTGGTATTCAACTCATAAATGGCTCTCATAATAGATTCATAAGGTAATTTGATTTTCTTTCTAGTGAAGTGTTCCATGCCTTTCCTTAATGGAAATTGGAATCTAATATTTCCTTCCTTCATATCAATAGTTGCACCAATCGTTCTAAGGAAAGGTCTACCAAGAATAATAGGACATGAAAGATTGCAATCTATGTAAAGAACGATAAAATCTACGGGCATATAATTCCTATTTGCAACAATAAGAACATCATTAATACTTCCCATAGGTTTCTTAATAGTGGAATCCGCAAGGTGCAAGTTTAAAGAGCAATCATCAAATCACAGAAACCTAGCACATCACATAAAGTTTTTGGAATCGTGGAAACACTAGCACCCAAATCACACAAAGCATATCATTCATGATCTTTAATTTTAATTTTAATAGTAGGTTCCCACTCATCATAATTTTTTCTAGGGATAGAA
The DNA here is from genome assembly GCF_002162155.2 of Triticum dicoccoides. NCBI lineage: Eukaryota > Viridiplantae > Streptophyta > Magnoliopsida > Poales > Poaceae > Triticum > Triticum dicoccoides. Next base: position 643,409,670 of record NC_041383.1, on the reverse strand, counting down.
ACTTCCAATTCAAGTTTTTCTTCATAAGATTGCATCAAAGCATCAATGATATGTTTGGTGAAAGCTTTATTTTGACTATAAGCATGAGGAGAATTCAACACAGATTGCAACAAGGAAATAAAATCTATTAAAGAAAATTATCATAATTAAATTCCTTGAAATCCAAAATAGTGGGTTCATTGATATGTAAAGTTTTGACCTCTCCAACCCCACTTTTATAAATTTTAGCATCAAGACCTAAAAACTCCGAATCATTGGGCCGACTTTTAACTAAAGTTGACTCATCTCTAGTCCCATTATTATCAAGATTCATATTGCAAAACAAAGATTTAATAGGGGACACATCAATCAATTTTAGATCTTCATCATTATTTCCTTCTAACCCTTCCGGTTTGGTGGCCATCTTATTGACTAAGGTGGCTTGCTTATCCGAAATTTGGGCTATAGATTTTTCAAGACGAGAAAACTGAGATCTCAAACCATAAAATTCCTTAGACATATCATCAAGCTCTTTATTAATATATTCCATAAAGCTTTTTTGTTCTTTAAGATCGTTTCTAAATAAATTATTATGCTCAAACTGTAAAGTCTTAAAGCTTCTAACCTTGCTTTCGATTTCTTCCAGCCTTCTAAGGTGAAGATCAGCGTTTTTAGGCAAGGCCATTAGGGCAAATAGGCACACAAGAAACAAGCGAAAGAGAGGCGAACGGGAAAGAGAGGACGAATAAAACGGCAAGGGTGAAGTGGGGGAGAGGAAAACAAGAGGCAAATGGAAAATAATGTAATGCGAGGGGGAAGAGTTTGTGATGGGTACTTGGTATGTCTTGACTTGTGAGAAGACCACCCTGGCAACGGCGCCAGAAATCCTTCTTGCATCCTCTTGAGCATTGCGTTGGTTTTCCCTTGAAGAGGAAAGGGTGATGCAGCAAAGTAGCGTAAGTATTTCCCTCAGTTTTTGAGAACCAAGGTATCAATCCAGTAGGAGGCTCCACGCAAGTCCCTCGTACCTACACAAACAAAACAAGAACCTCGCAACCAACACGATAAAGGGGTTGTAAATCCCTTCACGGCCACTTGTGAAAGTGAGATCTAATAGAGATAATAAGATAAGATAAATATTTTTGGTATTTTTATGATATAGATTGGAAAGTAAAGATGGCAGAATAAAGTAAATCAGAAACTTATATGATGGAAGATAGACCCTGGGGCCATAGGTTTCACTAGTGGCTTCTCTCAAGATAGCATAAGTATTACGGTGGGTGAACAAATTACTGTCGAGCAATTGATAGAAAAGTGCATAGTTATGAGAATATCTAGGCATGATCATGTGTATAGGCATCACGTCCGCAACAAGTACACTGACTCCTGCCTGCATCTACTACTATTACTCCACACATCGACCGCTATAAAGCATGCATCTAGAGTATTGAGTTCATAAGAATAGAGTAACGCATTAGGCAAGATGACATGATGTAGAGGGATAAACTCAAGCAATATGAAATAAACCTCATCTTTTTATCCTCGATGGCAACAATACAATACATGCCTTGCTGCCCCTGCTGTCACTGGGAAGGGACACCACAAGATTGAACCCAAAGCTAAGCACTTCTCCCATTGCAAGAAAGATCAATCTAGTAGGCCAAACCAAACTAATAATTCAAAGAGACTTGCGAAGATAACCAATCATACATAAAAGAATCCAGAGGAGATTCAAATATTTCTTATAGATAAACTTGATCATAAACCCACAAGTCATCGGATCTCGACAAACACACCGCAAAAAGAGTTACATCGAATAGATCTCCAACAAGATCGAGGAGAACTTTGTATTGAGATTCAAAGAGAGAGAAGAAGCCATCTAGCTAATAACTATGGACCCGCAGGTCTGTGGTAAACTACTCACAACTCATCGGAGATGCATTGGCGATGATGTAGAAGCCCTCCGTGATCGATTCCCCCTCCGGCGGAGCACCGGAAAAGGCTCCAAGATGGGATCTCACGGGTACAGAAGGTTGCGGCGGTGGAAATAGGTTTTCGTGGTGCCCCTGGTTGTTTTCGGGGTACTTAGATATATATAGGCGAAGGAGGTCGGTCAGGGGAGCCACGAGGGGCCTACGAGGGTGGGGGGCGCCCACCCCCTAGGGCACGCCCTCCTGCCTCGTGGCCGCGTCGGCTGCTTCTTGACGTCCACTCCAAGTCTCCTGGATTGCGTTTGTTCCAAAAAGATCTCTCCCGAAGGTTTCATTCCGTTTGGACTCCGTTTGATATTCCTTTTCTTCGAAACACTGAAATAGGTAAAAAAACAACAATTTGGGCTGGGCCTCCGGTTAATAGGTTAGTCCCAAAAATGATATAAAAGTGTATATTAAAGACCATAAACGTCCCAGACGGGTAATATAATAGCATGGAACAATCAAAAATTATAGATACATTGGAGACGTATCAATCATCATCATAGTTCTGGACTTCATCAATTCGGTCGTCTTGATCGAATATCATATCGTCCTCCCCGATATTGTTCAGATATTGTGAGTCGTCATCTTCTTCATTCTCATCTGGCCGGCTCGGGGAGCGTATGAGCTCGAACATAGCCTCTTCTCCTTCTCTGCCGATATTGTCTGCCATAGCTTTTATTTAACTAATCCAGTAGAAATATAAAACAATTTAGTACACATCTCAAATAATAATAGATAATTGATATACATCTCGAATAATAGTACATAATATATATGCATCTCGAAAGATAAAACTAAATCATAGTAGATAATATGCATCACCGAATATAATCTCAAATACATCATCTCGAATATTATCGAATAATATATATAATCTCAAATACATCGTCTGGAATATTATCGAATACATCACTAGCTAGCTAATATAGATTGAATACTATCGAATTATCTAGGTCACTCGCGGTTCCTGAGGCGTGGGCGATGGACAACCAAAGAGATGGAACCATCACAGGATCATAGCTCGGGTGAGATCCCCGAAGAACCTGCCAGGTATTGGAGAACCTGACGTCCATAGCAGCCATGTAGTGACGGACGTGCTCGTCCTCCTCCCTGACACGGCAGCGTACCACCTCCGGTGGGGCCGGCTTCCTTCGCACCGAAAGTGGCCCATGTGAACGCCACCAAAGGAGCTCTGGGTCGATGGCGGGACCCGGGGCCGAGATCCTCACCAAGCGGCACGCCCCTGAAGGTAGCACCTTCCAGTGCCAGCCCGACGGAGCCCAATCCCAAACATGGCTCCTATGAAGCAGGACGTCGTCGCGAATGGGTCGACGGAGGATGCTGGTCGGGCATCGTTGATGTCTGAGAACAAATACTATATGCAAATGTAACATTTTTAAATGATTGGATTGTGACTAACTAACATTGCTATATCTTAAATTCATCTAACTAAAATTTAAATGTAACATCGTTGACATCAAAATTCATCTAACATTTCTAACATTACTATGTGCAAAATTTGACATTAATCAAACATTCATCTAACATTTGACATTAATATATCTAATTTGATCATCTAACAATTTGACATTAATCTAATTCATCTAGCTAAAACTTTGACATTAATCTAATTAATGTAGCTAAAACTTTCACATTAATCTAACGTTTATATAACTAAAAGTATAAAAAACTAAAAAACATAAAACATAAAATAATTAAGAAAAATATATGTGTGTGTGTACTATGTGTGCGTGCACGTGCGGGCGGGCTTGATTGGATGATCGAGGGCGTGGCCATGGCGCAGGGGGCTCACAACAGGGCGACCGGGGCGGCGACGGGGCGGCGATGAGACGGCAACGACGGGCACGGCGACGGGGACGGGCCGGGGCGGCGACGGGGCGGGGACGGCGACGACGCGCTACGGGGATGACAATGGTGATGGTGTGCGACAGGGGGCGGCGGCGATGTGGAAAGAAGATAGGAAGATGGAGAAGAAACTAAAATTTCCGTAAGTGCTATTTATATAGTAGGGACCTTTAGTACCGGTTGGAGCCACCAACCTGTACCAAAGGTCAAATTTGGCCAGTCCAAGCGGCGGGAAGCGACCCCCTTTAGTACCGGGTCGTGGCTGCAACCAGTACTAAAGACCCCCCCCCCTTTAGTATCGGTTGGAGCTACCAACCGGTACTAAAGGTGGTGCGCTGCCAGGCGAGGGGCAGGAAGTTTAGTCCCACCTCGCCTAGCGAAGAACAGCCACACCTATTTAAAATCCCCGGCGCGGGCGCGGTATCGAACTCCTCTCTATAGCAGGCTTCTGGGCCTTCTCTACCGCGCTGCCCTGTTGGCCTACTGGTCCTTGCGGGGCTGTATCCTAGCCCAACTGCAGTTGGGTTTCTACTCGTATGCATGCCGTTGTGGCCCGGTAGGTGGGTTTTTTTATTTAGTTTTTTTCTTTTTTATTTTCTGCATTATTTATTTTCTTTTATTTATTTCTGAGTTGTTTTTTGCTGTATTTAGAATTTCTTTGTGAATATTTTTGCTTTAGGTACAAAAAATTACAAACTTTCTGTTAGTGCCAGTAGTTTTCAAATTTGAATAGCTTAAATTTGAATTATTTGAAAATTATGTGAATCACTAGTTTGGGAATAACTTTACTTTAAAATTACATTTTCCAGTGATTCTTTTTTCTTATGTTTAATATTGGTGTGTTCTATCATTATATTCAATTTGGTAATACTTAGGTTATTAAAAAAAATGAAATGTCTTTGTAACAGATGAGTTTTCGTACGAAACCCTGATACTTTGAAAGGAATTGTCCATTTTGTACACGAAGTGGATCCAGTTTTTGCCGTAACCCTTTCTACTTTTTGCACATGCTATGTGGATGAAATGATGATACCATGCCAACTTTAAACCTTTTCAGAGTTCATTTGTAGTGTTTTTCAATTTCAGGGTCATTTAGCTTAAAAAAATTAGTAAATGCATAAAATATAGCAAATGATGTCAGAAAGGGTTGAAAGTTGATGACGTGGCTTTGAATGGTGCATACTGAATGCACAAAAAGTCTAGAGTTGTAATAAGTTCAAAAAATGAATTGCCTTTGTAACAGATGAGTTTTCGTCCGAAACCCTGATACTTCGAAAGAGATTGTCCATTTTGTACATGAAGTGGATCCAGTTTTTGCCGTAACCCTCTCTACTTTTTTGCACATGCTATGTGGGTGAAATAATGATAATGATACCATGCGAAATTTCAACCTTTTCAGAGTTCATTTGTAGTGCTTTTGAATTTCGGGGTCATTTAGCTAAAAAAATCAGTGAGTGCATCAAAAATAGCAAATGATGTCAGAAAGGGTTGAAAGTTGATGACGTGGCTTTCAATGGTGCATACTGAACGCACAAAAAGTCTAGAGTTGTAATAAGTTAAAAAAATGAATTGCCTTTGTAACAGATGAGTTTTCGTCCGAAACCCTGATACTTCGAAAGAGATTGTCCATTTTGTACACGAAGTGCATCCAGTTTTTGTCGTAACCATCTCTACTTTTAGCAAATGATGTCAGAAAGGTACATGTTTGTCCAAAGCACAAAAGTACACGTTTCAAATGCGAAACACATAAGCACCCTAACTATTACAAAGATTCCCTACTGTCTTTGGGTGTGAAACTTTTTCTTCGCGTGTGTCCCTTTGCACCGTAACCATGGACAATATTCATCATTTAACTGGATGCTCGGGTCAATATTCACTGTGAAGGGAGCAATTTCATGAAACTTTTCATAATCTTCTGACATGTCTATCTTGTCATCCGCTCCCATGATGTTTCTTTTCCCTGAAAGAACTATGTGGTTCTTTGGATCATCGTATGATGTATTCGCTTCCTTATCTTTTCTTTTTCTCGGCTTGGTAGACATGTCCTTCACATAGAAAACCTGCGCCACATCATTGGCTAGGACGAATGGTTCGTCTGCGTACGCAAGGTTGTTGAGATCCACTGTTGTCATTTTGTACTGCGGGTCTTCCTTTACGCCATCTCCTGCCAGATTGACCCATTTGCACCAAAACAAAGGGACCTTCAAATCACGTCCATAGCCAAGTTCCCATATCTCCTCTATGTAACCATAATATGTGTCCTTTCCCCTACTGGTTGCTGCATCAAATCGGACACCACTATTTTGGTTGGTGCTCTTTTTATCTTGGGTGATCGTGTAAAATGTATTCTCATTTATCTCACACCCTTTGGAAGTCATTATATTTGAAGATGGTAACTGGGACAGTAAGTACATGTCATCTTCAATAGCGGTGTCATGCATGGCACGTGTCTGCAACCAATCGGCGAAAGTCCTTGTTTGTTCATGTGTAATCCAGTCTTCAGACTGCTCCGGGTATTTGGAGCTTAGAATATTCTTGTGTTCCTCCATATACGGAGCCACCAAGGCAGAATTTTGTAGAACTGTGTAGTGTGCTTCAGTGAGAGAATGGCCGTCCATACATATTATTTGATCCGGTCCTAGCGTGCCATTTCCACCAAGTCTACGCTTATGCCGCGATTCAGGAACACCAATCAGCTTAAGGTCAGGAATATAGTCAACACAAAACTCAATGACCTCCTCATTTTCATGGCCCTTGGAGATGCTTCCTTCTGGCCTAGCACGGTTATGAACATATTTCTTTAAGACTCCCATGAACCTCTCAAAGGGAACATATTGTGTAGAAATATAGGACCCAGAACGGCAATCTCTTCGTATAGGTGAACTAGGACGTGTGTCATCATATTGAAGAAGGATGGTGGGAACACCAACTCAAAACTGACAAGACATTGCACCAAATCATTCTCCAACCTTGGTATGATTTCTGGATCGATTACCTTCTGAGAGATTGCATTGAGGAATGCACACAACTTCACAATGGCTAATCAAACGTTTTCCGGTAGAAGCCCCCTCAAATGCAACCAGAAGCATCTGCGTCATAATCACATGGCAGTCATGAGACTTTAGGTTCTGAAACTTTTTCTCTGCCATATTTATTGTTCCATTTATATTCGACGAGAAGCCAGACGGTACCTTCATACTGAGCAGGCATTCAAAGAAGATTTCCTTCTCTTCTTTGGTAAGAGCATAGCTGGCATGACCCTGATGTATGCCGTCCTTTCCGTGCATACGTTGCTGGTCCTCCCGTGCCTCCGGTGTATCTTTTGTCTTCCCATACACTCCCAAGAAGCCAAGCAGGGTCACACAAAGATTCTTCGTCACGTGCATCACGTCGATTGCAGAGCGGACCTCTAGGTCTTTCCAATAGGACAGGTCCCAAAATATAAATTTCTTCTTCCTCATGGGTGCGCGCCCGTCAGCGTCATTCGGAACAGATTGTCCGCCAGGACCCTTTCCAAAGATTACCTTTAAATCCTTGACCATATCATGTACATCATCACCGTTACGGTGGCGAGGCTTCGTCTGGTGATCCACCTCACCTTTGAAATGCTCGCCTTTCTTTCTTATGGGATGCCTGCTTGGAACAAATCGACGATGTCCCAGGTACACATTCTTCTTACAATTATCCAAATATATACTGTCGGTATCATCCAAAGAGTGTGTGCATGCGTGGTATCCCTTGTTTGTCTGTCCTAAAAGGTTACTAAGAGCAGGCCAATCATTGATGGTCACACAGCAATGCATGTAGGTCAAATTCTTTTCGTTTGTGCTCATCCCACGCACGTACACCTTTTCCATTCCACAGATGTAAGAGTTCTTCAACAAATGGCCTTAGGTACACATCAATGTCGTTGCCGGGTTGCTTAGGGCCTTCACTACAAAAAAAAGATACATCCATGACATTTTGGGCCGAACGAAATTTTTTTCTGTCATACATATGACACTTCTATGACAATAATCATGACAAAACCTGGTATCATCATAGATGTGGTGGGCTCCTACTTCTATGACAAAAAATCATGACAGAAAATGGGCTTTTCGTCCTGGGCGGGCCGGAGACGCAGCTGCATGACATTCTTTGGGCCGTCCATGACGGAAAAACCGTGGTAGAAGCAAGGGGGAGGAAAGTTCCCAGTTATGGTGGGAGGTCGGGGGCCGAGCGATGCGCGTTTCTCTCGTACACGTACGCGAGTGTGTGTGCGAGGCGTTGGCTCTAACTGAACCCGAGCGAGGCATTGGGCTCTAACTGAACCCGAACGATTGCACTGTAGGCTACGCGTTACTGAACCCGAGTGATCGATTCCTTCGCTACTGCTGCTAACTGAAGCCGATCGATGCT
>NC_041383.1:643372880-643401290 GCF_002162155.2 Triticum dicoccoides | reverse complement strand
CTCTGGATGAACAGGACCCCGTGGTGTGGAGGGTTGGATGAACAGGACGACCCCGTGGAGGGCTGGATGAACAGTAGACGGTGGAGGGGTGGATGAACAGTAGCCCGTGGAGGGATGGTTGAACAGGAGCCCGTGGATAGGGGTGGTTGAATAGTATCTGGTGGAGTAGCGCGCAGTGGAGGCTGGATGAACATGAGCCCGTGGATGAATAGTCGCAGGTGGAGGCTGGAGGAGGTCGACGGTGGATGAATAGTAGCCCGTGGAGACTGGAGGAGGTCGACGGTGGAGATGAATAGTATCCCGTGGAGTCCCGTTTTGCGGTACGCCACACCCCTCACGATGAACAGAACCCCTGTATCGACCGTACGCACCAACACAAGTCCGTTTCGTCCGTTTTGTGGTACGCCACACCCCTCCCGATCAACAGGACCCCCGTTTCGACCATAGGAGGTCCGTTTCCTCCGTTTTACGGTACGCCACACCCCTCCCGATCAACAGGACCCCCATTTCGACCGTAGGAGGTCTGTTTCCTCCATTTTGCGGTACGCCAGACCCCTCCCGATGAACAGGATCCCATTTCGAACGTGGCCGGTCAAACACAAGGCTGTTTCCTCCGTTCTACGGTATGCTAGGCCTCGTTTCCATCGCCTGTTCCGTCCAAGCCCTCCCGATGAACACAACGACGCATTCCGATCCGACCCAGCCGGTTGGCTCCCCATGAACACGACGACGACGCTATTTCTCCACTCCGACCCAGCCATGTACACGAGCCCTGGCCGTACGTATATATGCGCGAGTAGGCGTTCGAGACCCTGCCCGTATGTACACATACGTGGCCGTATTTTCTTTCTTGCGCACTGGCCGCTGTACGTACGTGTACATGCTACGTGCGCGCCTCTACTACGACACGAGCGCGCCTCTACATCCACCAGTATGTATGTACACGTTCGTGACCAGAATGACAATGCTAGGTACGCTTCGACCAGGTGGGTCCCGACTGTCAGGCACTTCCTTGCGTGCGAAGATGTAGCTGGTGAGTCCCAGCAATCAGGGGGGAAAATCGTTTTTTTGCCCGGACGCACTTCATTGCGTGCGAAGATGTAGCTCGTGGGTCCGAGCAATTAGGGAAATGTTTTTTTCATGAAATACGGTGGCCCGTTCGGTGGGTCCCTGCTATCAGGTGGAGGAATAATTATTTTCCGCGTAATAAGGAGGCATTTCCTTGCTGCGGCCGTGGACCCATCTGTCAGCCTCTCCACGTACAGTCCACGTCCGATGGAAGTCATTCCTTGACCACGTTGACCACGCCGTGCCGAGAGCACTAGGGCGGTGGACGACGGCGAGGCCTAGGAAGGATACAACGGGGAGCTGGGGAAGACGTGGCAGTGGAATCCCGCGTGGAGAGGAGTAAGAGGGTTCACTGGTTTGGCTGTGGTGTGAGGCTGCCGTCGCTGCAGGGCCTAGCCAGCGGTGGGAATAGTAGGGGGCGGTGAGGCCTCTGCAGCAGCACATCCGGCCACGGGAGGCAGGAGCATGCGGCATGACCGGCGCTGCTTTGGGCGGCTAGAGCAAGAAGACCAGAGGTTTAAGAAGCACTACGGCCGTTGGATGGACATCGTACGGTCACTGGAGCTAGAATCGTTTATATTGACTAAGTTGACAAAGCCCTCCTTCCCCGTCAACTTAGTAGGCCCACAAGTCAGCATCCCACCAAGGTGGGTCCCAGCTAGCAGGGGTTATTCATTTTTTTGTGCGTAATAAGGAGGCACTTCCGGTGGGTCCGAGCTGACAGCAGGGGGACGTTTTTTCGCGAAATACGGTGGCCCGTCGGGTGGGTCCCAGCAGTCAGGGGCAAACGTTTTCTTCGTGAAATACTGGTGGCCCGTCCGGTGGGTCCCTGCTGTCAGGTGGAGGAATAATTATTTTCCGCGTAATAAGGAGGCACTTCCTTGCGGCTACCGTGGACCCAGCTGTCAGCCTCTCCACGTACAGTATTCTTCCGATGGAATTTGGTCGTTGACCACATTGACCACGCCGCGCTGAGAGCACCACGGCGGTGGACGACGGCGAGGCCTAGGAAGGGGACGACGCAGAGCCGGGGAAGACGCGGCAGTGGATGCCCACGCAGAGAGGAGTACGAGGGTTCACTAGTTCGGCTACGCAGCCGTCGCTGCAGAATAACAGGGGGTGTGGGTGAGTGGAGTGGAGGGATGGCCTGGCCAGTGGTGGGAGTAGTATGGGGGTGGTGAGGCCTCTGCGGCAGCACAGTCGGCCACGGGAGGCAGGAGCAGGCGGCACGACCGGCGCTGCTTTGGGCGGCTGGAGCAAGAAGACCAGAGGTTGAAGAAGCACTATGGCCATTGGATGGACATCGTACGGTTAGTCGAGCTAGAGTCGTGCATATTGACTAAGTTGACAAAGCCCTTCGTCCCCGTCAACTTAGTAGGCCCACTATACTGGGTCCCAGCTAGCAGGGGGAGTATTCATTTTTTTGTGCGTAATAAGGAGGCACTTCCTTGCGTGCGAAGATATAGCTGGTGGGTCCGAGCTATTAACAGCGGTAACGTTTTTTAGTGAAATACAGAGGCCCTTTCGGTGGGTCCCGGATGTCAGGTGGAGGAATCATTATTTTGCGCGTAATAAGGAGGCATTTCCTTGCGTGTGGCCGTGGACCCAGCTGTCAGATGCATGTTGGTCGTTGACCATGTTGACCACGCCACGCCGAGAGCACCAGGGTGGTGGACGATGGCGAGGCCTAGGAAGGGAACGGCATGGAGGTAGGGAAGACTCGGCAGTTGTTTCCCACGTGGAGGGGAGTACGACTGTACGAGGGTTTACTGGTTCATCTGCTGTCACTGGAGAATAACAGCAGGTGTGGGACTGTGGGTGAGTAGAGGGATGGCTAGGCCAGCGATGGGAGTACGATGGGGTGGTGAGGCCTGCGCGGCAGCACAGCCGGGCCGCGGGGAGAAGGGAGCAGGCAGTCCCGCCGGCGCTTGTTTGAGCGGCTGGAGCAGGAAGAGCAGAGATTGAAGAAGCACGACGGCTGTTGGATGGACATCCAACAGTATACATGCCATCTGTGGAAAGCCCCAAATTTGTGGAAAACAGCTTACAGCCCATCTGCCATTATTTCAAATAATTTACAGCCCATTTGCTAATTCTTACGGGTTTTTTTGGAGCCCATATTCTTTTTGTTAGCATTACAACCCATATTGTGGCCACGGTTAAAAAATTATACAAAATTTTGCATATGTCGGTGCGGTCTGAACTGTTTTTAATCCTGAAATTTTGAGTCACATTTAGACTGATTTTAAAAATAAATGTATATCAATATAAAATCCAATAAATTGTCCACGAATAAAATCAATGCAATTTAAAATCTCGAAATGAAAAAAAGATATTTGAAACTAATTGCCGGTTTGATGTGTTTTTAGAAATGTACAACCCATTTCTCATTACTGATAGGCCATTTTCTCGGCCAACCGAATGAAGCTCTCCTCGTCTTGAAAGATTTACAGCCCAACATGCCTGATAAAGTGACTTGACAAATCACAAAAAAACTAGGCTAGCCATTTTCGGAAAGAAAAAAAAACTACTAGGCTGGTCTGTGGTAAACATAAAAGAAAAGGCTGTCTAGACAGGCCAGAGTGTCCCGCACAGCCCAGTTGACACCCTGCTTCCGTCTCAAAAACAAATTAGATAAATGCCACTCCTATTATGGCGATTCATAAAAATGCCATTGCAATTTCCAAACTTTGAAAAATGCCACTGCAATTTTTGCAAACTTTGAAAAACGCCACTGCAGTTTGCAGACTTCGAAAAACGCCACTCCAGACTTCGAAAAATGCCACTAGAAATGGCATGAAATGGCATTTTTTAAAGTTTGGAAATTGCAGTGGCATTTCTTGGATACACCAGATTTGGAGTGGCATTTATCAAATTAACCCAAAACAAAAATAACTGGGTGAGCTGCTGGGTCCCTGGTGTCAGCCGTTCGTTGTGCAATTCTCTCGTTTATTGACTACGTTAACGATGGCATGGGACCCAGATGTCAGAAATCCACTAGGAGGAGCCATTTTTTTATTGGCTTGAAATAAGGAGGCACTTGCTTGCGTACTGCCATGACCTTGGCGGGTCCCTGGTGTCATCCTCTCCACATACAATCATCTCCTGATTGTGTACGCGTCAACTTGCTAGGCCCACAAGTCAGCCTCTAAACCCATGGAGGACAAATACAACCCATTTAAAAAAATAACAGCCCATTCCATACTTCAAATGGAAAGTTCAACATTCAGAGCAAAGTAACAGGTCTGATCCACATATACAGTACTGAACTTCCACGTTGACAACCATCATAGCCAAGTTAACTATCTACTCCCACTAATAATCTAGTAGCGTACAAGTACTAACTTACTCTTAGCTAATTAGACGATGTCGGCCGCCATCTGTGGTACATGCTAAATGCCGGCACCGGCGTCCTGCGCCTCGCCTCGGACTTGCAAGATGTGCGATAGGGTGCGTTGCTCGCGCGCGTTGGCCCTTTCCATGCCGGCGTGGTCCACCGAAGCTTCGGCTTCCAAGCGGGAAACCCACTTGACGAGCTGGTAGTAAAAATCGGCGTCGTGAACGCGTGCGTGCCCGACAACCTCCAGGGCTATTTGCCGGGCGCCGCCCTCCATGTAGTCAGCCCAGTTGCAGACGCTCTACTCGCGACTCAGATCTTCGGTGCGCTGCCGCTCCATGTCCCGCTGGCGGCGCAAATCGGCGATACGCTGCTCCTCCGCCAGGCGGTCGCGCTCCAACAACTCCTGCTCGTCCGCCATGCGGTCGCGCTCCAACAACTCCTCGATCTCCGCATTGCCATCTAAAGACAGATAGAATGCCTCCTCCCCCCGTCTGCCTTCTGGTGAAAAACCAAACACTAGTTCCGGCGGTGACCGCCTCCGGCATCGCCTACCGCGGACGGGCGGGTGCATGGCGGACGTGGCGAGCGACATCGGGCCGGTGGGGGCTTATGAGGATATGGAGAGTTGGGTCACGGTGGCACCGGAGAAGGCCGGGAAACAGTACTTATAGGGGGAAGGTACCGCGACGGTCATCGGAATTCAACGCATAATGGCTTAGTGCGCCAGCTTGCCGTGGAAAACTAGAGAAACTGAAATTATGACTGTGCTGTCCTGTCCCGTCTGGGTCGCACGCCGGCATGGTGGTCAAACGAGTGCACTCGAATCATCTCCCTCCTTCTCAATAATGTTCCACGGATTTAAAAAGCCCGCAACAATTAAAGCGTATCTTTTTTCGCATCAGTTAGCTGCCTTAATTACGGCCGGCTGCATGCAGGCACTCAGAATCGCTCGCAGGCAGTACGCGAAGCAGCATGCAACGAGTCGCAGCCGAGGGCATGCATGCATCCACTTAAATCGTTGGAATTAATTAGGCTTAAACTTCTGCATGCCATTAATTATTGCCATGCCTTGGTCTTGCTGCTTTGCTCACGTGACTAATAAACCCGGACGGAGGGAGTACCTTGGTTGGTGAGAGGTTTGAATTAAGCCCTGCAAACCGGAAAGGAGGTACTAGTACGTGCGTGATCCGCTATTTATTCGTGTAGGATCGAGTAGGTCGTTTCTTGAATTGAGCCTGCAAACCGGAAAGGAGGTAGTACGTGCGTGATTTGCTATTTATCCGTGTAGGATCGATAGTGTAGCTTGTCAGTTTCTTCAGAGGTAGGCATTTTTATCCATGTAGGATCGATAGTGTAGCTTGTCAGTTCCTTCAGAGGTAGGCATTTTATTCAAAAAACTGCCACTTCGCATCTTGCATCGCAAATAAAACTGCCAGGAGCGCATTTGTAGGCTAGCTAGTGATCGATCAGTAACTTGTAAACACTGAGCAAACAGAAATAAGTAACTGTTAATGCATCTTAATGATTCACAGATCATATACAAATATGTAGCTCCAAAAGCAAAGATTAGCCACTTCGGATCTTGCCTCGCAACTAAAACTAACTAGTATGATTCCTATACATAAGATCAACATGTTAATGCATCTCATTGATTCACAGATCATATACAAATATGTAGCTCCAAAAGCAAAGATCTAGAAGAAACATCTATTCTTCCTACTAACATGGATGCTTCTATTGGCCAACATTCAGTACAGACTGAAAGAAAAATTTGTTTGTGAAGTCTACAATTCCTCTTGCAAACATAAGTGGTTTCACCAACAGATGGAACCATGAGAATGAACCACACATGATGGAGGAACATCCACTGCAATATGATTTGGTCTTCTCTCGATCACACCGCGAGACTATTTTCGGAATACAAACTTTAACTTAGGCAAAATGATGCTCATTGTATAATCAGACCAAAGCAATGAAGCACCAACCGTTGGCCAGTAAATAGTACAGTACTACTTTTCTGCAGTCCATGAAGTGACTATCCAATCTTTGTGTCTATTTTCAAATGGCACTGCATGGAGTGACTATACTATTCTCTTGTGTAGTTCAACCAAAATTGTGGACACTTTGTTTGTTTGCCAAATAGCAACGGGCAGACATCTCTGTCTACACAAATATCAAGCAGCTAGTAAACATATCAAGCAGCTAGCAAACCACTAGTATTACTATCTAATGACAGTACAAAAAGAGTAGCAAGATAGTAGCAAACCATGTACCTTCGTAACGAACAACTCATAGTGCCACCAATTGGATATAAAGGTTTGGAAAAAAACATGCTCCTAATGTTGAACCAGTTGGACTTTTTGTGTAGCTCCACTAAAATCGAGCATCCCTGTTTGCATCGATATTGAAAGTGTGATTACTATAAAAGTGGCACTAGTTGAAGCATAGACTCACAAATATAAGCATTCCAATTTCTTAATGGGAAAAGGTAGCAAGACTGTTTCTAACAACCTGTTTGAAGGAATAAATAAAGCAACATCGGCTGATGTCAGGAAGGCATACATAGTTTTTTCTGAAAAACTAAGCAATTCCCGACCTTTCCTCTTATTTTAAGCAAATTTTGTGCAGTTTTACTAAATAAAATGCCATCACCGCCTTGACAATTCAGTGGCACTGTACAAAAGGAAATGACTTAACATTACATCATGATGTCAGGTATGTAGTCGACATGCATTAGAGACAAACATACAGGCCTGCTCCGATAACATAATGAACATTAATTTTAATAAAGGTGTGACTAGCTTTACCGGGATAATTTGAGTGAACTCTACACCATTCGAATACTACAAATATACACTAATCCAGTGGCTAGTGCAATAGTAGAGTAGTTAGTTTATTACAGGGTACAGTACAATGGTTTTACTGAACAGATTTCAATAAACTCTAGCACTGGAAGGTTTCTATAAGAATTAACAATACAAAATGTGAAGGTAACAAGTTTTAGCATTGGTATACTAGTGGCATTAGACAAAATGTAAAGGTAACAATACATCCACAATCAACAACTAACCCTGAAATAATCCAGTGACATTAAATGGCATTGCTTAAATTTATCGGTGGCATTAGACTAAGAGCGACATTAGTTAAATGTGGCTTCAGTTTAGCAGTAGCATTGCTTGACTTGACTGCTGGCGTTATACTAACAGCAAAAAAGTGGCAATGAGAGCATGGGAGGCCCATTCAGACAGTGGGTGAGGGAGTCCCGGGCTAGGGGGTGTCCGGATAGCTGAACTACCATCATCGGCCGGACTCCAAGATATGAAGATACAAGATTGAAGACTTCATCTCGTGTCCAGATGGGACTTTCCTTGGCGTGGAAGGCAAGCTTGGCGATACGGATATGTAGATCTCCTACCATTGTAACCAACTCTGTGTAACCCTAGCCCTCTCTGGTGTCTATATAAACCGGATGGCTTGAGTCCATAGGACGAACAACAATCATACCATAGGCTAGCTTTTAGGGTTTAGCCTCCTTGATCTCGTGGTAGATCTACTCTTGTAACCCACGTCATCAATATTAATCAAGCAGGACGTAGGGTTTTACCTCCATCAAGAGGGCCCGAACCTGGGTAAAAACATCGTGTCCCTCGTCTCCTGTTACCATCCGCCTAGACGCACAGTTCGGGACCCCCTACCCGAGATCCGCCGGTTTTGACACCGACATTGGTGCTTTCATTGAGAGTTCCTCTGTGTCGTCACCGATAGGCTCGATGGCTTCTTCGATCATCAACGACGATGCAGTCCAGGGTGAGACCTTCCTCCCCGGACAGATCTTCGTATTCGGCGGCTTTGCACTGCGGGCCAATTCGCTTGGCCAGCTGGAGTAGATCGAAGGCTACGCCCCTGGCCTTCAGGTCAGATTTGGAAGTTTGGACTTCACGGCTGACATCCGCGGGGACTTGATCTTCGACGGATTCAAGCCACAGCCGAGCATGCCGCACTGTCACGTCGGGCATGATTTAGCTCTGCCGCCGGACAGTACCCTGGAGGCCGCACTCGAAACCACTCCGATCTTCAATTCGGAGCCAGCTCCGCAGATCGAGGATGGATGCCTAGACACCGCCTTGGGGGCTGCAACCTCTACGGCGATAGAGCCGAACACCGATCTTGTCCCCCATGAAGCTCGTGACTCCGAGGTGCCGGACTCCTTGCCGGACTCCGGACCTCCCGCGCCCCCTCCAGTCGAATCCGATTGGGCGCCGATCATGGCGTTCACCGCGGCGGACATCTTTCAACACTCACCTTTTGGAGACATCTTGAGTTTGCTAAAGTACCTCTCGTTATCAGGAGAGGCCTGGCCGGACTGCGGCCAGGACGGTTGGGATGCGGATGACGAAGAAATTCAAAGCCCACCCACCACCCACTTGGTAGCCACTGTCGACGATTTAACTGACATGCTAGACTACGACTCCGAGGACATCGACGGTACGGACGACGATGCCAGGGACGACCAAGAACCAGCGCCTAACGGGCGTAGGAAAGCCACCCCATCCCACAACGTATGCATGGTGGACACACCAAAAGGAAGCGACAATGAGGAAAAACGGGACGTGGCGAAGGACAACTCCCCCAACAGACAAACAAAGCGGCGATGCAAGCGCCGCCCGAAGACCGGCATCGACAAAAACGGTACCCATATGGACCCGGCCCTAGAGCAGGGCGAAGCAGTGGACGACGCACACGTCAACAAGCAGCCAGCCGGACATGAACCGAACAAGCAACCCATCCCTGGCGAAGATGATCTCACATCACCAGAGCATATGAATCTCCATAACAGGCTCATCGCCACTGCAAGAAGTTTGAAGAAGCAAAAGCGGAAGCTCAAAACAGCGGAAGACACACTCAGAATGAGATGGAGCAAAGTACGCAACACAGCAGATAAATATGGCACTAGTCACCAGACAAAGAGCTACCCGAAGCGCAAGCCGTTGCCCGAATTTGACGAGGAGGCCTTCGAGCCCCCGCAGTCAAAAAAGAAAGGGGCCGCCTGGCCGGATAGACGACCAGATGACAGGCCAAGAGCAACATGGGGCGCCACACACAAGCCGACATATGATCAGCATAAAGATCTTCAGAAAAAGGATAACCCGGCCAGGTCTATCTATGGGCCAAAAAAGAAGACTCCAGGAAGTAACACAACCAGCCGAGCATTTGAAGACAACGGCACACCCAAATACAGGGGCGCTGCACACCCACTATGTTTTACCGACGAGGTACTGGATCATGGATTTCCAGCGGGATTTACCCATAAACATAGAGGCATACGACAGAACAACAGACCCCGGAGTCTGGATTGAGGATTATATCCTACACATACACATGGCAAGAGGAGACGATCTCCATGCCATAAAATACCTTCCCCTCAAGCTCAAAGGGCCGGCCCGGCATTGGCTTAAAAGCCTCCCAAAAAATACGATTGGGAGTTGGGAAGAGCTTGAGGATACATTTCGAGCAAATTTTCAGGGGACTTATGTCCGGCCTCCGGATGCAGATGATTTAAGTCACATAACTCAACAGCCCGGAGAATCAGCATGCAAATTCTGGAACAGGTTCCTCACTAAAAAGAACCAAATAGTCGACTGTCCGGATGCTGAAGCCTTAGCAGCCTTCAAACACAACGTCCGAGACGAATGGCTCGCCAGACACCTCGGCCAGGAAAAACCAAGAACAATGGCTGCACTAACAAGTCTCATGACCCGCTTTTGCGCGGGGGAAGACAGCTGGTTGGCTAGATGCAGCACCAGCGACCCGAGTACATCCGAAATCAGGGATGGAAATGGGAAATCACGACACAAAAAAGATCAGCGCCGGAACAAGGAGAATGGCCCAAATAGTACGGCGGTCAACGCCGGATTCAAAAGCTCTCGACCGAACAACAAACACTGCCCTTAAAGGATAATAGTGACGAGCTATCCAACCTCAACAAGATTCTCGATAGACTGTGTCAAATACACGATACCTCCGGGAGGCCTGCAAACCATACCCACAGAGATTGTTGGGTCTTCAAGCAGTCCGGCCGACTTAACGCCGAACACAAAGGGCTAGACACACCAAGTGAAAGTGACGAAACCCAAAAGAAGCGCTCCGGAAACCAAAAGACTTTCCCATTAGAAGTCAAAATAGTGAACTCACTTCACGTGATAACACGCAGCGCGGCCCCTTCTATACCAGGACACCGTCCGCAGACTGGGGATAGAACCCACCAAAATTCGCTATAGCAAGCACTTCCTTCAAAGGAGTGACGCCAGGCCTTTTTAGCCAATTTTACAGGCTCTGTACCACTAGGGGTCGTGTTCGGTTCATCCGACAATCTCCGTCGCGAAAAGCTCACCCTCCATCGCCCCATTTAGCAGTAGCCCTTAAGCACTACTGGGGCGTGCAGCTTTTGCCCGCTTTAATGCAATACCACATTATGCGTCTCTTACGCTTAAAAATGCCCGGTCCACGTGGCATATTCTTAAGACTCCAGGTGTCTCTCGACCATGGAGAATGTGCGACTACCTAGACAGCCACACATTATTCCGACCTTGCAGGTCAAAGCCCCTAAAAACAGGTCATTTAGACCTCGGACATGGTTAGACGAGTCCGGCATAACTTAACAAGGGGCTTCCCAGCCGCATACCCCTTTTTTTAGGGGGCCGCGCGCATACATGATGAAAGCTAATAAAGCTCAACTTTCTTCATCTTCCAAATTATACTTTATTTTGATACACTTTTTGCACGATATTTCTTAGAAACTAAGTCCTTCTCTTTTACAGTTGAAGCACGTGCTACACCCTTCCAGGATACAGCACAATGGAGACACAGGCGCAGACGTGCAGTAGGGACCCGTTGCAAGGATTCTTTTCAGATTAAGACCTTGCGTAAACCTTTCTCACTGTCTCTTGTTGATAAACATCCCCCGGTTTCTTACCAGAGCCGAGGAGGAGGCTGGCGTTTTGGCATCGGCCTCGTCAGAAGTTCCCGCCTGTACCTGGACACTAGGGGCTTAGGGCGTTTATTCTGCCCGATATCATAAAGACCGAACACCTCAGGGAGTGTTCGGCGTCTCGAGTTAGGCCTTATATGCATCAACTACGAATCATGTCTTTGGTCAAATGTTGGGTTTGCCCGGCTCCTGTGTTTTGCTACCTTACGTTCCGTATCATCGGCTAACGCGGCACCAGGAGAACTACTGCTATTGTGCCCCGGTTCGGCCGGGAGAGAACCTCAGTAGAGAAAGCCGAAAACTGACTGTCATGATATAGCGAGAGACTGGTCAACCACTCGATCGACCATTGGAATGTTTAGAATTCCTCCGCTTTGACGAAGGACCGCTTGCCGGTCAGGCACATACGCGCCCCAAGTTCGGAGAAGCGCGGTGCCATCAGGGGCTATATAGTAGCCCCACATTCGAGCTCCTATGGCTAAGTGAAAGTGATAAAGCATTACAGTCTGGTTGCCTAGTTTGCTATGCTATCACCTCCTTAAAAGGACCAAGACGTTGGATTAAGTGTGAAAAAGCGTTTTTCTTTTTGCAAACACCCCCGCACCATGTGCGTGGGGGCTAAAGCCAAAGACTGCCATCTTTCAGATTATACATACATATACGGCCGCACAGGAGATAGTTCAATACTTGAACACACAAGTATAAAAAGTCATTGCATTATAAACATGATCTTAGAAATCATACATGTCATTCAAACATAACATCTTTCGAGCACTGCAACTCTATTATACGAGCGCCATGCAGGACTTCCTCAAAGTAATGCTCGGTGGGGAATCAACTTTTGTCCGAACCCCGGGATGCAATAGCGGTGGCATCCATCTCTGCCCAGTATGTTTTACCACGGGCGAGAGCCATCCGCGCACCTTCTATGCATGCCGACCGCTTCATCGCCTTAATATGCGGCACTGCCCCAAGGAATTTCTGCAACAAGCCAAAATAACTCTTTGGCTTGGGCCTTTTCGGCCACAGATGAGTTACCACATCCGTCATGGCCAGTCCGGACAATCTATTCAGCTCAGCCCACTCAACCAGCCGATCACTCAATGGAAGTGGACGCTCCGGACTATGGAATTGAGAACAGAAAAGCTCTTCCATTTCATGTTCCTCCTGGCTTCGAAAGTGCACGACTGCGTCAGCCGCACTCGCCGCCAAGTCCAGATAAGGATCCTCCGCACCGTACAATCGGCCCAGCTGAGCATAGTTCGGATCCGTGAACTTCCTACGCAGCATAAAGGGCTTTCCAGCCACAATGTCTCCGACCTGACGCAGTTCCTCCTTCATAGCCCGCATCGCACTACGGGCATCCTTGGCCTCGGCATCAGCCTTCTTCAGGTCCTCTCGCTCCGCTCGGCGTTCTCCTTCAAGAACTTCCAGGTGGTCAGTAGCAACTCTTAATTTCATGGCCATTCAGCCATCTCCTCCATGCTTCGGCAGTGAGCAGCCTTCTCGGCTTCTAGCCCTTCCGCTGCCTTCAAGGCAGCCGCCTCGCTTTTTCTGGCTTGCTCCTTGGCCCGAGCAAGTTCTGCTCGAAGGTCCTCCACAGCAGCAGCACCATCTGCATCTAAGCATACAATTTGTAAGGAATGGGTGTCAGCTCCCTTACTAACCAACCACGGGGCAACCACATACCTTGTGACTCATCAAGTCGTCTATTTACCAGCGAGATGTCCGCATCTGCAACATCGAGTTGCTTCTTCAGCTTGGCAAATCCATCAGTCCGGCTGGCCACCGAATGTTCCGCCACATGCATGGGAAAGTTAATAACCGAGATTACGATCCTAGGCATGCTGTCGTTTTCGACAGCATACCAAGTCTCGGGGGCTACTATCTATACAGGGCGCACTTCATGTGCAAAACTGTCAACAGGTATGTCATTTTTTGCGTACCTCAAATCCCGTCAGTAAACTTCCGACGGCCTCATCCAACCCGGTTTCGTCGGACGAGATCCTCTCAATCACATCACCCATTAATGTGCGGTGATCTTCTGACATGGACGCCCTCTTAAGCAAATCCTGCAGCTCCACCGGCCGTACTCCAATGGGCGCCGAACTCTCCGGTCCCGCCGGATTCGGGGAGATCCTCCGTGACGACACATCAGGGTCGTCCGCCCCGCACGATGGGGCGGCAGATGAAGGCGTTTCGCTTTCCATCATCTCCGGATGAAGGTCTCCCGAAGATGAGCTGTGCTGAGATGGTCTGGGATCCGAACTACAAGGTAAAAACTTCGTTACCTTTAGACATTAAGCAGGGGTGTCTGATAATTATAAAATCCCCCTTTTCACTTACGACTCGTTAGAGGGCTGATTCCTCCGAGGAGATAGTACGGCCGGGGCGCTTTCTGGCACAGGACCTTTCGGTACAGATTTCTTTCCCCGCTTTGAGGCCTTGGCCTCCGGGTCTTCGGAAGCGTTCCTCTTCTCCCCCTGGAAGGAGGGACTCTCGATTCCTCCCTTACTAAACGCCTCCTTGGTAGAGGTGACAGTTTCCCCGTGCCCCCCTTCGCCCTCATTCGAAGGTGCAACCTCCAACATTTTGATTAACACGGGATCCTGCATGGTCTCAGGGAGGGGGGCCGGACACCGTATCAGTTTTGCTTGCGCTATCCACTCCTGTCCAGGGATAGTTGGTTAAAAGGCAAGCTCATGATAAACAAATGGATGGTGTGTACGGACACAGGGCTACTTACTTGAGTATCCGGGCGATTGTAGCTTAGGCCAGCGTCCTCGGTCAATTCCGGATGCGTCTCTTGCAATCCGAAGAACAGTTTACACATCTCCATGGGAGTCAAACCCATGAAGTGTTGAAGGGCTCGCGGCCCCTCCGGATTAAATTCCCACAGGCGGAGGGGGCGACGTTTGCAGGGCAGTAGGCGCCGGATCAACATGACCTGCACCACTGCGACCAGATTGATCTCCCTTTCTTGGAGGCCTCGAATCCGGTCCTGCAACAGGGGGACGTCTTTGGGCAGCCCCCAGTCACGCCCCTTGTTGACCCATGACGTCAGCTGCTGTGGAGGGCCCGAGCGAAAGACGGGCGGCGGCTTCTGCCTGCTGCCCCGGGGAGCGGTGATATAAAACCACTCCTGTTGCCACAAGCCGAGCTCCTCTTGGAAAGAGCCCTTGGGCCATGGAGCTTCGGCCCTCTTGCTTATAACCGCCCCGCCGCACTCTGCCTGACGCCCCTCGATCATCTTCGGCTCCACGTTGAAGGTTTTGAGCCATAAGCCGAAGTGAGGGGTAGTGCGGAGGAAGGCTTCACAGACGACAATGAATGATGAGATATGGAGGATGGACTCCGGAGCCAGGTCGTGGAATTCCAGCCCATAGTAAAACATGAGCCCCCTCATGAAGGGATCCGTCGTGAAGCCTAAACCCCGACGGAAGTGAGACGTGAACACGACGATCTCACCAGGCTCGGGAGTTGGGATAACTTGCCCTCGGGCAGGCAGCCTATGCGAAATCTCGTAGGTTAAATACCTGGCATCTCTCAGCTTTAGCACGTCCTCCTCCGTGACGGAGGAGGGCATCCACCGGCCTCGTAGATCAGGACCGGACATTGTCGAGGATCGAAGGTACCTGAATTCGGAGCCCTGGGTGTTGGAACTCAGGGAGAGGGGCAGATTCGATAGAGGATTGAATAAAAAGAACGGGCCTTGGTCTCATTATAAAGAGGAAGAATACCAAGAGCCGTCCCCGTGACCATTTGGACCCGCCTTCGATGGAGGGGGCGTGGCAACGGGCGCGGTTGGGTTACCCACGTCCGTATTGATGGGAATCCCGGAATAAGGGGAACACTATCTCTGCTTCGACAAGACGTGCCAAGGAAACCGCCTCGCTAAACGCGCTGAGGTGGAACAATAAAAACAATTCGAGTAAAGGCTTGGAAGTGGTGTGACGTCACGCCACAGAATACATCAGCAGATTGATCTTGTGTAATATTATTCTCTCTACGGTGGTATGTGGAATTTATTTTTGCAGAGCCGGACACTATCCTGGTGTTCACGATCTTCTATAAATTATTCGGAGGGGGAACCCGCCTTGCAATGCCGAAGAAAATATGCGCGCCGGACTCCTCGTCATTGAAGCCTGGTTCAGGGGCTACTGAGGGAGTCCCGGACTAGGGGGTGTCCAAATAGCCAAACTACCATCATCGGCCGGACTCCAAGACTATGAAGATACAAGATTGAAGACTTCGTCCCGTGTCCGGATGGGACTTTCCTTGGCGTGGAAGGCAAGCTTGGCGATACGGATATGTAGATCTCCTACCATTGTAACCGACTCTGTGTAACCCTAGCCCGCTCCGGTGTCTATATAAACCGGATGGCTTTAGTCCATAGGACGAACAACAATCATACCATAGGCTAGCTTCTAGGGTTTAGCCTACTTGATCTCGTGGTAGATCTACTCTTGTAACCCACATCATCAATATTAATCAAGCAGGACGTAGGTTTTACCTCCATCAAGAGGGCCCGAACCTGGGTAAAAACATCGTGTCCCTCGTCTCCTGTTACCATCCGCCTAGATGCACAGTTCGGGACCCCCTACCCGAGATCCGCCGGTTTTGACACCGACAGTGGGCGCACCAGTACGATGTACCTCCATGGACGCAGAGTGGTGAGGGAGGTATGGTTGCCCAGAGCAACAAATATCCAGGCAGCATATGTGGATTACGTCCCATTTTTGTTCTCTTTAGCCACCTTTTTCCTATGTGAGGACAACAAACCGATCGACCTGGTCACTCTCTATTGCGTTGTCATGCCTTTCTACCCTTCTTCAACCAAGAGACACGAGACTCATTCGTTAGCTACTGATTTTCCCCTTTTCAACCTAGATGCGGGTTCGATTCCTACTTTCTTGGACAGTGCAGTCTCCCTTCCTTTCCTTATTCAACCCAGACATGGATTAGTCTGCATGAAGTAGGGTTTCCTTTAATAGTGCAAATTATGGTTTTCATCTGCGTGGCCAGCAGAGCAGAGGATAGCAAATTGGGAAGATGGTGGAGTGGAAAAAGATCCACATGCAACGACGTGGCAGATGGGGCAATAGAACAAGGGTATGGTTCGAAAAGAGGTAGCATACCTGAGGGTCGGCGGGAAGTGGCTTCGCTCGTGGTTGTCGTCCTCCGCACACACTACGGTAGCGAGCTTGGGGACGGAGGCCATCCCGTGTGGGCGCTAGGTCTGAGAGGACAGCCTTGTCGTCAGTGCGTGACCTCGCTCGCCGACGACGAGTGCGTCAACGCTGGACGTCCTTTTCTTCCCCGGCGGATCTATGACCACCGGTGAGGAGGGAGAGAGGGGCCGTATTTTTTAGATCTGGAGAGAGGGTGGTAGTGCGAGAAGCAAGTGGGCAGCCCTTGGCAAGAAAGCGTTGAAGCTCAGCCTATATATCTTTTTTATACTACTAGTACTGGAGGTGGAGTAGTGGTACAGTAGTTTATATTTTCTCTACGTACAATACCAGTTAGTCGTGCTTCAAAACTGAACGACACACCATTAAATAAATAAAGGTCGATAACTAATGCGGCACCTCGAGCAAATGCGGCCAGATCGCATTTCACATGAGAAATTACACACCATGTTTCGTTGACATGTGGTCCCGTTTCAACATATCAGTGAGACGACGGCGAGTAGTAGGAGTATTTCCGAACGGATGTGTAGGCCGGGGCGCCTCTTCGTGAACCGTGGGAAACTGGCAACCGTCCACCGACTCTTCGCCTTTCCCTCTCGATTTGGAACTGCTGTCGCACGCTCTTCCTTTCCCTCCTCCATTTTCCTTTAGCCCTTCACCCTTTCTTCTGCCATTGTTCGATCATCTTCTCCATGGAGGGAACAGGCCGGAAACGACCCCGTTATTTTTGCCCCGATCTGAAAGATGACATGGTGGAGGAACTCATTGATCGGTGCGACGTCATCACCTCGGCTAGCATGGCAGGTTCGTTCAAACCCATTCTCGACTCAACTAATAACATCATTACAAGGAACCCAAGAGTCAAGGAGCGGTTTGATCTCCCCTATCTTCTTCGCCGTGACCCTGATGACTGGCGCCGGCACGACGGAGGCCTCGCCCTGTGCAAGTTGATGCCGCTTGATAATGATACGTATGATGTTAAGATGCCATCGCTTGAGGGCAAGGCTTGGGCAGGCACAAATGGAGATCGGGTTGTTTACATCGGGTCCAACTGCGAGTGAGAACTTGTGAACGTGTACACTCGTGATCGGGTTCCACTTCCGAAAATCTCAGCAGACTGCCCAGAGGTTGAGCACACCGGTATTGTACGCACGTTCAAATACGATCATGGTGACTGTCTTCTACGGAAGATAGCAATTTGTCGAGTTCCCAACTGCTCTTGGAATTACAACAACTATGAAGTTGTTGCTATCTTCGAAAATTCTTGTTGCCGTCCTTGGTGGTTTGACTCGATGGATATTGCTCAAAAACCAGTTTCTGTACACGGATGAGTACTGTGATGCAATTCAATACGAGGGCCTTGTGTTTGCTGCCACCACTCGTGGCACTGTTTTTGCATGGAATCCTCGTAGTTTTGGTACATTTGTCTTCCACCGTAATTATAATTATTTCATCCACATGCATGCGGGTTAGCAAGTTTCCCTTTACTAATTAACCTTCTTCTTGTGTTTCCAAGGTCCTGTGAACATTCCACCACCCATACTTGAAAATTTTTATAACGAAGGGGGAGATGACGATGGTGATGATCACGAGCATGAGGACGAGCATCGCCCATATACTTTGTGGTGCCTGGCAACTAATTCCGATGGATCACCTCTTCTTGTGTGTATACAGCTCATTGATGATGTTACTGCTAAGGAAGCAGGTGTAGTCTCCCATGGTCGCACTCTCCGGACCTATTCCAACACCCGTTGCATGGTATTCGGGATGGATACTAGTGTGCTAGCGCCAACTCCTTCTCCATGGTACAGAATTGATAGTCTTGGAGAAAACTCGCTCTTCCTTGGACAAAACTATCCAATGATGGTGAAAGGCGATCCAACTGCTGTTGACACAACGTTACTACCATTTATGAGAAGCAACTGTGTCTATACCTCGGACATTTGGGTGGTTCCCTATCCTGGTACTGATATAGTAGGCCACTTCAGCATGGATGATCAGTCCTGCGTTGGTCTCCAGATCAACAATGGATGGCCCGTCCCAGCGAATCACTTGTGGTTCAAAGCAAGCGTTTCCAACGCTGAGGAATGGTTGAGTTGAAGTTCATTTCATTGCTTGTTATTTGTTGTGTGGTGAAAACTTTGGTATTTATAATGTATCCTCGTTGTCGATGTGGGTTGATGACCTGTTGTATGTAATAAAATGATATGCCTATGATAAACTTACTAAATTTATGAATGGCTTTCGAGTCGCTTCTTTGAGTGAGTGGTGCGATGAGGCAAAAAATATTTTCTGAATACATAATTGTACGTGCATTGCAACAGGTTATCGGATGGGGCCAATCAACAATAGTACTAGTAATAGTACACTAATTGTACTAGCTTCACATGCTTCGCGCGTCGGGTGGGTGTTTTTACTGTAGCCATATGTTAATGTGTTCGCTGTACGTAACCAGCACCTCGAATCCTCGATACTAGTACTATATAGTAGGAGTAAGTAGTAGGAGTAGTAGGGTGGCATGGGCCAGAACAAGTATTCACGTCCAGGAGTATGGCACATGCCACCACCACGACATCCATCTGACACCATATTATTTCTTGGAGTCCATGCTAGAGCAATCTCCTCAACCTCGTCGTTTCTCTAACTTCAGCCATCGTGCGGCGGGCGAGGTGGGGGTTTGCCGATAGTCGGTTTCCTTAACTGCGGTCCCACTTGTAAGGCCAACTCCAACGCACGACCCCAAACGGACTTCCGTTTTGCACGAAATCCAACGATAATTTTGACTAGAAAAGCAAGACCAAAGAAAACAAGAACCACAAGAATACATTTTACTACTCCTGTAAGTTGGATTAGTGCCTTCTCGATGCATTCATTGTTTATCTGCGGAGGCTCGATCTTGCGTGCTTCTTTCTTCTTTGAGTGTAAAGAAGTAGACGTTGCTTCCTCGCATCTAGTCTCATGTCTAGCCTCTATTCTAGTAGGAGTATCAACAAGTGCACTAATCTCATCTCTCGCCTCTATGCTAGCTAAAAGTGATAGAACATCTACTAAATTGCACTTTATCAATATATGGATGTACTCTTCTTCCCAATACAAAAACTTGCATCCATTCTACTCCCTCCGTTGCACAATACATGCCTTCTATTTGTCAAAATATATATGTATCTAGACATGTTTTAGTATATATGTACATCCATTTTTGGACAAATGGAAGTCAAGTATTTTGGAACGGAGGGAGTACACAATAAATTTTCTAAGTTAGAACAACTAGTCTAATCCGAGAGCACAACCGAAGATTTGGTCGGGTTCTTCCTCCTTTAGCCGACACGTGGGACATCTAGCATCCAGGTCGTGTCATGAAAGAAAATAGAGTGGTAGTTGAAGCCATGAGATGTGCATCTTGGGTTAAACTGTAAACATAATCTTACAACTCTTGAGTAACTCCAAAAGTGGCCACCGAAGATCTTTATTGGATTTGGTTTTCATCACCAGCACGTCGAGGTGAAAGATGTGCAGGTTCAGTGGGTCTGCTTGCTTTTTCACTGACATGTGGGACTGCACGTGAGCAAATAGATGATGGGCTCCGCACGTCCGCTGGCTGGCTAAGAAGTGAGATAGAGGAGGTCTGAGCACGGACTGCAGGAAATTTGTTCTACGTACCTCGATATAGGCTCGATATAGTGGGGTGGCATGGGCCATAATTAGCATTCACATCTAGCAGTACGGCAAACGCCACCCACACAAGTCCCATCTCTTCTCCCTCCTGATTTCTCAGCCATCACGCGGTGGGCGGGGTGGGGGCTTGCCGATAGTCGGTTTGCTCAACTGCGGTCCCACTTGTAAGTGAGAATGCAACACCGCACGCATTCCTGCTTGAGCAGCGTGCCGGACCAACCGTGTGGGGGTGCGACACGAACATGGCAGGCTTTTTCTTTTGAACTCGTAACTTGTAAAATTTGGTTCTGCTCCATGGCGCGACTGGTAGATAGAAAATAACGATTTTGCCTAAAGTAATGAGAAGTTAGGTTCTGGCGCCGTTCATGCATGGAGTATGTACAAAAATTATGAAGTTGATGCGAAAGGTAAGATATTACTGTAGTATCATATACTACTACATGGATTTGACAGAAAGATAAAAATACATATGGATCCATCAACGACATCCTCACGCCCTAGTGCGCCGGGTCACCAACCGATGTGTGAGGAGCAGCAGCGTTGGCGGCGAGCTCAACGTGCTTCTGAACAGTGCCGTCCAAAGTTGCCCTGCGGTCCAAGAAGGCCAGCGTCCTATCGTCCTCCTCTTGCATGTAGTAGTCCTTGTGGATGATTTGCATGTAGACATGGGTGATTATGTCGATGGTGTCTTGCTGCGCCAGGTGCTGCGCGGTGAGAGAGACCTCGAGCTGGACATTCTCCGGCGCGACGGCGGGCAGTCGCAGGGCCACCAGTGCGTCGAAGAGATTGTCACCATAGTGGTCATTGAGGGTGGCAGGCATCGCAGAGCCTGGGCGCGTCGGCTAGAGGCTTACGTCAAAGTCATCCGCGAGCTTCTTGACGACGGTGAACTTGTCGAGGAAACCAACAAGGACCTCGTCGAACAAGGAGATGAAGCTGTCGTCCAAGCGGCCCCTCGCCCTGGCAGCCTCAAGCAATACTACCTGGAGACGTTCCTCAATGCCGGGCCGCAGGCCGGCGTCGTGGACCATCTAGCACAGCCTCCATGGGTCTAGCTTAGCTTCTAGTCAACTGATCCTACGATTCGAGTGATCACTCTTTCCCTTGGTTAGCGTGCGTAGGTGCGTAGGATTTCGTACTACTCCCCAGCCCTCTACGACTAGCCACAATGGAGAGTAACATACACTAGTAACATACACGTATCCCTAGACTATATTACTACCTCAATAGTGGGTAGTAACGTAAGTGTGGTACTAACATGCAAAGCTTCATTTATTAGGTTATAGACTCATATTGCATTGGGACATGTGATGTTACAGTAACTAGCTAAGTTACTAGCACTACATCTCTCCTCATTAACTCATTGCCACATAAGCAAATTTATGGAGTTGGACTCGATGTTA
The DNA here is from genome assembly GCF_002162155.2 of Triticum dicoccoides. NCBI lineage: Eukaryota > Viridiplantae > Streptophyta > Magnoliopsida > Poales > Poaceae > Triticum > Triticum dicoccoides. The sequence goes on along the minus strand of NC_041383.1, from coordinate 643,379,627 downwards.
CTACCGAAGTTACTCCCACTATGGCTAGTCTACTACACCTGCCTTTGGCTGTAAGATAGGTGGCCAGCCACCCCCTTGGCCCACGTGTCATTGAACCAAAGGCAGTTGCCGTAAGTCAATGAAGCTGCGTCCCCCTCCGTGCCGGTACAGTATAGTCAGTCATCTCACCGGACCTCTAGTTGGGGCCAAATGAGATAAGTTTTATGTTTACTGGTTTATTGGTCCCTTTTGCATTTTGCGCCAAGTTTTGACCTTTGATTTAACTAATAAAATGTTAATGCATGTAAAAAAAATGTTGTGTAAGTCACCTTACGAAAACCAAATAATCCTAAAACACTTAGGCACGGTGCATTGACTCCCTCCTTGTTTCTTATTTCGTGACATATCAACCAATGAGAGATGTGGGTTGTGCATGCTTTCAATGACTTGAGACTACCAAACATGACATACAGTGTTTAGTTCATTGCATGTAATCCTATTAGTACTCTAGTTAGCAAAAAACATTAAGTTCTCTCGCCGATAGGAATAAAACACCATGTATTTATTTACATAGGGAGTAGTACATTTTTTGTGACATGCATTACTAGATATTGCTAGTCAAATACTAAAATCCAGATGGACGTGGTAGTACTCCTAAATCCAGACGGCGGTGCTACTAGTACTAGTAGTTGTACTACCAATGTAGTAGTAGGAGTACTAGCACTGTACTACCCGTTGGTCAAATTATTACGTGCTGCTCCTCACAGTGAAGTGACAAGACCCTGCGCCGGAGATGACACCTGAGTATAGGTGCCGTGTTCGGCATACCATAGTCAGCCTCACCATCTGCATTCACTATCATCATGGCTGTAGAGCTAGCCTACTTACAACTAGCCCTGTTTGACATAATTTCCCGTGCGTAGATGCCGGTGCATTGCACGGAACACCAAGATTGGGGGTGGACGGCTCCAGCAGCGGCCATCGCACCAGATTTTTCCACGGCCTTCTAGATGTGGTGGGGAGGAGATAAGGCTGATTGTGAGAGACAAGGAGTTGTTTGTAAATAGGGAACAAGTGCGGGCATCTTTTTGCAAAAACGGAGAATCTTGGTTTGTATGCGTCAGATCTAGATCCGACAGCTATTGGTGAAAGATGGTAGGCACAACATCATCACCAACTCAGGACCTGTTTGATTCGCAGGATTTTGAAAACACATGAATAGGGCACGACAATATTACAAGTTTCAAACTGATATTACAAATGTTAGGAGTAATGCTGCACCTATGAAGAGGGAATTACTAGGAAGTTTACGTAAGAACTTTCGTTACTTTAGGTGGATGCAGCATTATCGTACAAACTAAAATCCACCGCCCTGACAAGTCACTAATGGGCAAATAAGTTTTCGAGTCTCTGGCCACTTGATGTTTCAAAAACAAATTCAGCTTCTGCAGAGACTTTGTCATTTAGGCTTAGACGCTTGCGGTGATCAGCACGCCATTCATTGTTGCGCCAGAGAACGCCAAACCTCATTACCTTGAGCACACTTGCCTCTAGAACAAAGAACCTGGCCAATTTAATCTCAGATGTGCTGCCTCGGTAGTCGATCAAATCAATTTCTGTAAGATGGAGATCAAGGCATTCAATGAGATTGTTATGGTGCAGCACATTTTTCACTTTCGGGTCTTTTTTTATCTGCAAAAGAAGAGAACATATTAGAGCAGCTGGCTGCATAAGATTGTCGTGTCATCAAGAGGTACCAATATCATTCGCTCATATGATAGGGTTGGCTGGCTAGTGATATTTTTTCTCTCTCTCTCTCTCTCTCTCTCTCTCTCTCTCTCTCTTTGTTTCCTCTTATTTAACTAGGAGCACGTGAAGAGCTTGGGCATTGGTTGCCTTCCACTATGTGGCCGATGCCATATTTCGCAAAAGTATGCCACATAATACGCATCGATGTCAAATCAAAAGATTTGGGCACCGCTCTCGCGATGTGAGAGAGTTGGCACCGCTGTGCACACAGACCCACATGTATAAACAAATCAATCAAACCAACTACACCAGCCTCTCACTCTCCCAAACAAGTGTTTTTTATTGCCTCAGTCCTCTCTCTCTCCCACGCAGTGTTTTTTCATTGCGTGAGTTAATTTGGCACCGGAGCAAAGTAGGTGATCCAGATTGGGGCACCAGGTGAGCAATGGAGGGCATCGATGCCAAATGCATCACAAGTGAATTTGGCACATGTTTTGGCCTACATAGCCCATTTTTGTACTCCCTCCGTCCCAAAATTCTTGTCTTAAATTTGTCTAAATACGGATGTATCTAGTTACATTTTAGTGTTAGATATATCCGTATCTAAACAAATGTAAGACAAGAATTTTGGGACAAAGGGAATACTACCTCGTATTTAGTATAAAATTTTGACCATAGATTTACCTAAGAAAATCCCAATGCATGTCACTAAAAATTACACCACTTGAAATTATGTTCAAATACGAATCCAACGGTATAGTTCTTAGTGACATGCATTAACATTTTGTCAGTTAAATCTATGGTCAAATTTTGATACTACAAAATTGGAAGAGTAAACCAGGACGGAGGTAGTACTTGCTCTTAGGGTAACCATAGAGTTACTGGAGTAGTCTAAGTTACTTTCCACTATGACTAGCCTAGGCTACTATAGTAGTACAGCATAAAAATGATGCAGGTGATCACGTGAGAAAAAAATACTAAAAACATTTCTTTCGCTGCAGTGCGTAGATGCAGTTTGAACACTACACTTGTCATCATAATTTGGGAAAATTACAAAAAAATGAGCTACATTGTGATTACCGTTTACTTATAGGAAAGAAGTTTCACCTCGATGAGTAGCTTCTCCGTGCATGGAAAGCATGTAAGGTATCCAACAACTTGATCCAGATTGGGGCCGATAGATTTTAGTGCTAAGATCTTCACTGTGCGCATGGACTGGGTCAAGCTTGTGGGAATCATTTTCTGGAAGACGGTCGTAAATACATCAAGAAGAAATTTAAAAATGTGAATTTCAAGAGGACGGAGAAGAAGATGAGTGATGTACCTGAACGACTATGGATCCAATACAGAGTTGGGAGAATTTGGCAGATGAGTACACCAACGCTGTCAATTTTGGCGCATCAACGACCCTGATTTTTCTTGGACCTTCTAGATCCGATACAAGCAATCTCTCAAGGAAAGGCGCATTCTCAATGACCATAACGTGGAACAGCTGTAGTGATCTCTTCCCAATTGATGTCTTGTTGCGGGGCCAGCAAGACACATAAATCCATCGGAGATTCGTCGAGGCGATGTGGAGGCTAATGAACCCGTGGATCTGCTCAAGACGAAGGTACTCGAGTGTAGTACAGCTGCGAAGCAGGTGCTCCATAGCCTTCTTTGAGATGACAACGTCGAAGAGGTCGAGCTGCTTGAGTTGAGGGACAAGAAGGGCGGGCGCGACATTAATCTAGGGAAGATAGCAGGAGCTGAAGCTGGCGCGGCGCAGCGTTGGCGTGTGGCAGAGCGCGGACGGCGGCAGAGAGCGACATCGTCCAACTTCAAAGCTGAGCTCCTCGAGCTGATCTAGGGCGGGGGATAAAAACCACTCGTCGAACTTGGGTTGGACCTTGCAGTTGGTGCTGAACATGTGGATGTCAAGGCGTCTGGCTGGCCCAGGGTGCGATGAAAGGATCTTGGAGACTGCGGCCATGCGTTTGCAATCCCCATCGCAGAGGCAGCTGTCGACGGTGAGGTTGAGGGGGATGCAGCGCCAGAGGGGGTGCCACCGCCGGGAGAGCAGGGTGGTCCGCACAGCAGATTTGGTGGGGAGGAGGCCGATGATGACGAGCAACATGTCATTGGGGAGGGTGCTGATGAAGTCCAGGCTCGCCGGATGCGGTTTTGGCTCGAGCCGCCTCTGCTTGTTGGCTGCCTCGCCGTCCATCTTAATCAGCGGCAATGCTGATGTACACGTATGCTGGTGTGTGTTGTGTGTTGGGTGTGCACGAGTGCGTCCTTCTGTGCATGCCGCCGCATAGTGGTGGATTGTGCGCGAGTGCGTCCTTCGCGCGCAAGAAGTTTGTCCTCAATGTGCCCTCAATTTACTAGCGTACGGGGTGCTACCCCAAGTGGTTTCAACTTTGTTTACTTTACAGCGTGTCAGATGGGCCTCTAGTTTACTTATTTTCACCCACTGCCACATGGCCCAGCACACGAAGATACAGAACACGAGATGACAAGGCAGCATGTGGATTGGTTGACTGGTCAACTAAACAATATATGGAGGTATACGCTGACACAGTGAGCATATAATCTGTCGGTATAGAGAGTTCGAGTGAGAGGGGAGGCCCGTGAGAGATAGCAGAGAGAGAGAGAAAGAGCTACTCCCTCCGTTCGATAATGTAGTTCCAACATTTTTTTAAGTCAAACTTTTGAAACTTTGACCAAGTTTATAAAGAAATTACTTATATCTACAATACCAAAGATAAATGATAGTATGAAGTAAGTACATGTTGTGAGGAATCTAATGATCGTTCCAGATGTAAATGTTTTTCTCCACATATACCTGGTCAAACTTTTCTGAGGTTTGACTTTTCAAAACATCCATATGCTTATGGACGTGATAGAGTCCCTAACTAGAGAGAGAGAGAGAGAGAGTGAAAAAGTGTGTGTGCGTGTGTGAAAGAGACATGGACAACACACGATAAAAGTAGAGAAAAAGAATGTGTGTCTTATGCAAACATATCACACATGCATCTTCGACAACGGAGGCAAGGTGAGGAGATAGTGTGTGGTTGTTTGGAATCGAGAGAGCAAGACCCCTAACACGTGGCCAAGATGGGTCTGACAAACAAGGGAGAGAGGGAGAGAGAGACGTTACGGAGAAAATGTAGACATGGGGGGAGAGAGTGTATGTTTGTCATAGAGAGATCCCCTGGAGATCGTGATGGGACTACATGGGTGGGAGATTGAGTGACAAGGTGTGTGCGCGATAGAAGATGCCCCGAGAGATATCGAGATAGACGTATGGATGGAAGGAGACAATATGTGTGTTCCTGATGGCTAGTAAGAGATAGTCATACTTAGGAGGGGGGGGAGTGCTTGCGCCTATGATGGAGTGAGGGATTATGGTAATTAGGGGGGTGCGTGTCACATGGAGAGAGAACAAGGGCGGAGAGTGTTGGATGGGTCTATATGTATAGCGCAAGCGAGACATGTGTATGTGTGAACCAGGGAGATATAAGGCCAATTTGGCTTGCATCCTGAGCATCTTTTTCCTGGCCTGGGGTTGTGGATGGATTTCATGCATGCTTGTGCAGCCATGAGGCTAACAGCAACATGGATGGATATTAGCATTAAATAATTGATGCATGGATTGATTGATGGGACGTTGATGCTTTGCCTGGCCCAGGCATGAACCAAATGCTTCAGCACCACACAAGCCTGGCCAGGCATAAATATTTTACGTCTCACGTCCACACCAGGCAGTACCGGCCATCAAGGCATGAGGGTCAGGTCCAAACTGACCAGTAAAGTTTGAGAGAGATTGAGGAGCCCCGATAAGGCTGAGTGGTGTGTCAGATAGCTGAGAGGGGGAAAGAGATATTCCATCCGCTCGATAATGCAGTGCATGTAATTTTTTTAGAAGTCAAACTTTGGAAACTTTGATCAGGTTTATGCAAATGTTATTTATATCTACAATACCAGAGATACATCATACAAAACTACATCTCATGGTGAATCTAATGGTATATGTTCACTGTACTAGATGTAACTCTTTTTCTCCACGTACATGGTCAAACTTTGTGGTGTTTGACTTTTCAATAAATCTATATGCTATGGACCGAGGAGAGTGCCTCAGTCGAAACAGATCAAGTGCATGTGAAGGAGAATGAGTAAGTGTGCAAAAAGAGTATGTGTGTGTGAAAGAGAGAGTGACAACAAACGATAAATTAGAGAGAGAGTGTGTGTTTTTTCGTTTCTTATGTGAACATATCATGCATGCATCTCCGAGATGGAAAAGCGAGGCGAGGAGATACACGAAGATAACTAGTGTGTGATTGTTTGCAACGGAGAGAGACACCCCTGTAGCACATGTCCAATAGAGGTTTGGCCAACAAGGAAAAAAGGTCGAGAGGGACACATGGATGGCATGGACGCATGGGGAGGGAGAGAGAGGGTGTGTTTGTGATAGAGAGATCCCCTCAAGATGGTGAGGGGACTATAGGGGTGGGAGATCGAGGGAGTGCGTGTGTGATAGAAAGATGCCCCGAGAGAAATCGAGATAGACCATGCACATGTTTGTGATGGAGACTAAGATTAGCTAGTCATATACATATAGGGGGACTGCGTGTGCCTACAATTGAGTGAGAGACCATCATACTTGGCTAGCTGGGCATGAGATTGTGTGTGTGTGTGCATGTGAGATGGAGAGAGAACGAGGGAGAGAGATAGAGTTTTAGATGGGCCTATCGAGTGCGAGTGAGATATGCATGTGTATGTGTGACCCAGGTGGATGGAGAGTTTAAGAGAGGGGGGAAGAGCTCCGAGACGACATAGTGGTGCGTGAGAGAGTTACGGGCAAAGAGCCAAGGAATTTGTGTGCGTACGATGAGTGCACCCAAGATATCTAGCTTGGACTAGCTAGAGTATCATACATAGTGTGCGAGAGAGACCTATAGATGGTGTATATATGCATGCGAACTAGAAAGACCCCCCCCCCACACACACACAAAGAGAGAGAGAGAGAGAGAGAGA
>NC_041383.1:643341072-643372782 GCF_002162155.2 Triticum dicoccoides | reverse complement strand
AGATAGATAGAGAGAGAGAGAGAGAGAGAGAGAGAGAGAGAGAGAGAGAGAGAGAGAACAGGAGTCCGGGAGAGGGGGAGGTCGCGTTTTATGCATCAAAGACTGATATAAACCATGTTTCGATATAAACTTGCATTCAAATATTTAAATTTGAGAACATGTTGTCCGCAATCCACACATGAACGGATATATGCGTATATCAAACAAGTTCATTAATTTGACTTTCAACATGTTCATGGAGTACTATAATACTGTACAACATGCTACTCGATTGAGGTGTTCAATTTTGGATTTAGTTCACTATTTTGACCTACTGAACGAGCTATTTCATTGAATTGAGATATTTCATTTTGGGTTTGATTCGCGTTTTTGAGTGGGTCAACTATTTGTCATATAGTAAATCGCTAGCAACGAGCATGTAAAAACACATTACTCTCGAGCATCATCTCTCCATCTAAAAAAGAAGTGGCAAGCTAATATTTCAAAATTTGATTCGAATCGACTTGGTAAGGTAGACGTGGATGCTCGTTCTCCCAAAATTTGTATGAACCGTTAAACATCCTCTCTGCTAGGTGGAATTCGCCTGAGCAAATAAATGGGAGACGCGAAATTACCGTCCTATGTGGGACACGCATCAATTGACCCGTTGTACATCGAGGGTAGGTTCGTAACTTCATCCAAGCGCGCCTTCTCCTCGGCCGAAATGACATGTGCCGAATAATTCATAAACCATGGTCGGAAAAACACGCTCTCCTCGCCCGAAATCGCTCGCGCCCACTATTTCAAAACACGCTTTCCTCACCCGAAATTGCTCGCGCCCACTATAGTTCAAAACACGCCCTCCTCGCCCGAAATCGCTCCCGCCCACTATTTGGGGAGAAGCAAAGTTACTCTACTATCCCCGACCCTCAGTACACAGACCCAAGCCGAGAAGCCTATAGGCAAGGGTAGAACTGTAACTCCCCCTCACATTTCAGACAAATGCGTTCGTAAGACATGGTTCCACTCCCCTCCCAATTCCCCCGCCCCGCCCGCCCCCATTCATACCTCGTGGGCGCCAAATCACCTTCTCCCAGGGAAGCTCCCTTCTCCTGAGCCGCGAAACCTCAGCCCCACCTCCATGGCTCCCCCACCACACCAATTTCACAGCCGCCCTCCTCCCTAATGCCGGAGACGCTGTCCATTTGCCGTCATGCACTGGGCCGTGTGCCTCTGACTCCGTGCTGCTGGTGCTGCCTCGACGACGGTTGCGTGAACCGTACCGGAGCCGATTCACCCCCGCTGTTGTTCACGGCACCGGAGCGGCTCCAACTTCGGATCCGTCCAGAGTCCTGGCGCTGCTTCCGCGTAGCCATCGACCGTCACAACATTGCTCTTTCCCTGCCACCAGTCGCCACCGCAACCGCGCCGGCCTCACCGACTCGGCAGCTGGACCTGCCTACTTCACCATGCTGCCAGATAGGTCGCACCCTCATCTCAAATCACTTTATTTAGGCGTCAGTTGTATGAATTTTTATTCTAGGCCAATCGATTCCCAATGGGAAGCAGCACCCCTTGAGGCGACGGAGCTCCTAGGCTGCCGGTTGGCTGGTGTCTAACGTAAGGGTGCGAGGCCGCAAGTTCGCCGTGGAAGAAACGCTTAGATGGCTATCTTTTAGAGTTGCGTGGGTTGAAGGTACTGCCGCCGCCGGATCTGGATGACGGGGAGTCTTTGTGGATTGGACCGGGGGCGGCGCAACCACGGCAGTGCGGTGGGGCGGGGAGCGGGGTTTTGGCTAGTGCCACGGACGGAGGAGGCAGGCTGCTTTGCCGTTGGTCACTGGCTCTTCGGGGAAGATTGCGAACAGTGTCAGCCGGGAGGCACAAGACGGCCATCAAGCCATCCGGCATAGATCAAACAGTACCAAAATAAAATAAAATCGTGTGACCCCAATTTAGTCTTCAGTCAACAGATGTGTGACCACTCTCATACCTTGCTGTTGATCTCTTAGTGTATTTCTTCAGATCAAAGAGATATGTCGTTCTTAACATTATGCGTTATCTGCATCTTCAGACACACCGTCTTCCGACTCACCGCAGCTGCTCCAACAAGGGAAGCATACACCAGAAGGGAGCTATAGTCCCCATTCAACAGTTCCCTGCATCAAATGCGCGTGCCCGACATGGATAGCCACAACAACTGCAGGGCCATCGACAAGTCAGCACATGATGCTCACTCCTATGGATGGCAGCCAGATAGGTTGTACCCTCATCTTATTTGTGTGCAACATTTATGGAGTTGTTATTCATCTAAGCATGGAAAATAGATCATCACATTTCACTGTATATTCATGCTGATCTCTTACGGGTCTTGTTTAGGAGTTCACGCTGTTCCATAGTTCAGCTAAGATACTTGTTCTTTAGGTAACGCTGTTCCACAGTTATCATCCATCAGCCAATGCTATCCCACAGGCTGGTGATTATAGTATTATACCACTTCTAGTATTACCTATGTTGTTCTTTAATACTTTTGTGTGCCATCTAGTTAATCTCGAGTAGAAACGATACATATTCTATAGCTTTCATTTGTGTTCTCCCTTTAGTTTATGAGACCTGTTGCTCCTAGTTAACCCCAGTCCTATTATTTATGTCGTCTCCTACGGGCACTCATTACATAAATCTAACTACTAGTTGTCTTCCATGCATGTCAGATATAATTGCACACACTGATATATCCACAAGAACCTCACGGAGCAATGTAAAGGCCAATAAACTTGATGTCAATGATACCCAATATGATGGAACATGTAAAGGCAGTTCTTCAGAAGACTTGCAGAAAGATGATGAATCCTCTTCACCCCACAAGGTCCTTGCTCTAACTTTGCCTGTGAAATGGGTACAACATGCATATAATGTCCTGGAGAGTATCTACTCTATTGCAATGCCATGTGCTTAGCATGCTGATCATGTATGTAAATATGTCATGCCTTCCTGTTTTTCAGTACCTATTCCATTCATGATAACATGTTTTCAAATTCAAGTACTGTCATTCTACTCTATCGCAATGCCATCTGCTTAATTTGGACATCATGCTTCTGAATATCTTATGCATTGTTATTCATCAGTATGTACTTCATCTGTCTGCCATACCATGTTTTTTTACATTGAAGTGCTGTTCTAGTGCTCTGTTGCAATGCCATCTTATTTTCCCAATCATACACGTGTATGTTGCCTTAGTTATTTCTGTATGTATTCCGCTAGCATATAGTTTTACATTCAACTAGTGTTTTTTTTGCTGTGTTGTCCTGTTGTATCCCTAGCTCTTACACCATACTCCCTCCGTCTGGATTACATGTTGCCGAAATGGATAAAAAAGGATGTATCTAGAACTGAAATACGCCTAGACCCATCCATTTTTCCGGATGGAGGGAATACATGTCAATATGTCATGCCTTTCTATTCTTCAGTACCTATTCCATGTCTCTGTTGTCGCATGTTTTATAATTAAAGCACCATTCTTCTATACAAGGCATGCAAGGGGAAGACGACTATGTTAGAATCTGAAGGGTTACAAATAAGGCCTTTGCAAAAGATCCAAACGCCAGGAGATAATAAAGCAACTCCAGTTTTTATAGATACTGCTCCAGCACAGAGAAACCCAACCCCTACTGATAATAAGCAGATTCCAGTGGCCAAAGAACTAGTCCGCTCCAGTCCAGCAAAAATATGTCAACTCAATTCTAAGAAGCGTGTGCGTATCCTTGCACCATGAAATTTTATAGCATGCTGATCATATTTTCTACATGTTTCTTACACATCTCTCTTTTAGAAAATAAGCTTAACAGATAGAAGAATTTCTTCAATGGTATCGTTTATGAGGAAAGATTCTTGCAGGAATTCTCTGTGCTCCAATGTAGATGTAAGTACCTGTTGTATATCACTATATTTTTACATCAGCATGTATTTTGTTAATCGGTGTGAATCCAACCTTTATCTGATCTAAATTTAGTTGTAGCAAAATGTATGATTAAAGGCCACAATGTTGATTTTTGTAAGGAAAACTGCCTGGTAGTTTTGCATCCTGAGCTGCATGAGTGTACTATCTCATATCAGTGGGTTTGAATACTTTGGTTCTGCAGTGGGTTTTACAGTGTTTGTCTTTACTGCATTGTCCTATCGTATCCCTAGCTCTTACATCATACTCCCTTCGTCCGGATTAAATGTCGCAGAAATGGATAAAACTGGATGAATCTAGAACTGAAATACGCCTAGACCCATCCATTTATTTCCGGATGGAGCGAATACATGTCAATATGTCATGCCTTTCTATTCTTCAGTACCTATTCCATCTCTGTTGTAGCATGTTTTATAACTGAATCACCATTCTTCTATATAAGGCATGTAAGGGGAAGATGGCTATGTTAGAATCTGAAAGGTTACAAACCATGTCTTTGCAAAAGATCCAAACGCCAGGAGATAATAAACCAACTCCATTTTTCATAGATACTGCTCCAGCACAGAGAAACCCAACTCCCACTGATAATAAGCAGATTCCAGTGGCCAAAGAACTAGTCTGCTCCAGTCCAGCAAAAGAATGTCAACTCCATTCTAAGAAGCGTGTGCGTATCCTCGCATCATGAAATTTTATAGCATTCTGATCATATTTTCTACATGTTTCTTACCCATCTCTCTTTTAGAAAATAAGGTTAAACGATAGAAGACTTCCTCCATTGGGATCGTATTCGAGGAAAATATCTTGCGGGAATTCTCTGTGCTCCAATGCTGATGTAAGTACCTGTTGTATATTACTATATTTTTACATCAACATGTATTTTGTTAATCGGCGTGAATCTAACCTTTATCTGATCTAAAATTAGTTGTAGCAAAATTTTAAAGGCGTCAATGTTGATTTTTGTAAGGAAAACTGCCTGGTAGTTTTGCATACTGAGATGCATGAATGTACTATCTCATATCACGCTCATTACTGAATTGTAGTGCTTCTCTGGTTGCCCATTCATTCATTGTGTCAATGTTGCCTTCGTACTACCATACCTAGCTGATGATAGCTATGCCATATTGTGTTAATTTGGTGTAGGCTAGTTGCCCAAACGTTCGTTGTGTCAATGTTGCTTTCTTATTATCTAACTTGGCCAATGATAGCAATGCTAGTGTGTTAATTTTGTGCAGGCTGCTGAAGATAAGAAGACAAACTCTGAAAACAGCAAGGCAACCCCATCGTTTCTTTCCAGTAAATCTAGGCCAGGTAATATGGCAATAACTCATGATTAATCTGTTTGGTTCCCGTCCTAATTTATGTTATGATGCAGTGGTCGAGACACTCTTCACTATAAATAATGCAAGCCTGCCAAAATCGCCATCTGAATCTGTTCAGTATCCTCTGTCTCGAATGCAACGGAATAAATGTATGTTTGTGAACCAATTAATGGCTGAAGCAATGATGGAAATGGTGGATTAATCAGAGGTGCAGAGTCGTGCAACACAACAACTGATCAATGTTTTCAGAGACAGTGTAGCAAAGCAGCAAGAACTTGCCCACATGCTTATGGGCGTCATCTGTGCTGAGGTTGCAGATTGTGACGTTGTAGATGGTTAGGTTCTGCTCATTTATTTGCACTGGCATCAATCTTTGATTGCCCAGTGGATGTAATTTCCTATAATATATGCTGGATGTGCAACGTTATTCCCTGTATGTCATACCTTTGCTTGATCGGTTTTGGTCCTGTGCATATTTGCTCGTCGTAATGGGCTCAAATTATCTAATTTGGCCTAAAGACATGTACGAACTTTAGTGGTCCCATTAAGTTAATGGGCCATTACTAGGCCAAAAGTTAATGGTCGGCCCTCTTACCTCCCGGGTCGTCCGACATCGAAGCGGGCAACGGGTGGCCCCAATTTATTTCACGGGCCGTTAACAGGCCGTTACTAAGTTTGGGCTACATATGGCCCAACTATACTGTAGGCCTTTAGCAGGCTGAAAGAGACAGCGGGCTTGTACTGGACCATGAAGAGCATGGGCCGCTAAGAGGCCGAAAGTCAGGTCGTATTGTAAATGGCCTAACTGTGTTGTGGGCCTTTAGCAGGCCGAAAGAGAAACCGGGCTGGTATTGGACCATGATGGGCATGGGCCGTTAAAAGGCCAAAACTAACGTCCGACTACAAATGGCCCAACTCATTTATGGTCCGTTAACAGGCCGAGCACACAGGACCGGGAATTGGCCCAACACTTAAATGGGTCGCTAAAAGGCCAAAACACAGGTCCGACTACAAATGCCCCAACTGATTTATGGGCCATCAACAGGCTAAAAGTGACACCGGGCCAGAAATTGGCCCAACACTTAAATGGGCCGCTAAAAGGCCGAAACTCGGGTCCGACTACAAATGGCCCATCAGATTTATGGGCCGTCAACAGGCTAAAAGACACACCGGGCCGGAAATTATCCCAACATTTAAATGGGTCGCTAACAGGCCGAAAGATGTACATCCTAAAAATTGGCCCATCCATTAAATGGGCCTTTAGCAGGCCTAAATCTCATCAGGCCGATATTGAGCCCAAATATATAGCGGGCTGTTAACAGGCTCGAACTGACGATGGGCTGCAATGGTGTCAAATCTTTAACGGGCCGTTGACGGGCCAAATTGGCACATCTCGTATGGGTCATGGGCTTAAATGGACCTGACACAAGTAGGCCTTATATGGGCCGGCCTGCTAATTGATGTCTACTACACAACCTTCTTCTTGTAGAGGGAACACGAGAGAGAACACGAGAGAGAGAGAGAGATCAAACACATAGCTACTGGTACATACCCTCAGCCCCGAGGGTGAACTACTCCCTCTTCGTCATGGAGAGTGCCGAGATGATGAAGATGGCCACCGGTGAAGGATCCCCCTCCGGCAAGGTGCCAGGAAGGGCTCCCGAGAGGTTTTTGGTGGCTATAGAGGCTTGCGGTAGCGGAACTCCCGATCTATCTTGATATTCAATGGTTTTAGGGTACGTAGGCTTCTATGGGCGAAAGAAGTCGGTCGGGGGGTGCTCGAGGGGTCCACGAGACAGGGGGCCGCGCCCTGTCGGGGGGGGGGGCGCCCCTATCTCCTGGGCTCCTCGAGTATCTTTTGACTTGATCTCCAAGCCTCCAGGATGATATTCTTCCAAAAAAAATCACGATGCCGAAGGTTTCATTCCATTTGGACTCCGTTTGATATTCCTTTTATTCGAAATACTGAAACAGGCAATAAAGCAGCAATATGGGTTGGGCCTCCGGTTAATAGGTTAGTCCCAAAAGTAATATAAAAGTGTATAATAAAGCCCATAATCATTCAAAACAGATAATGATATAGCATGAATGCTTCATAAGTTATAGATACGTTGGAGACGTATCAGCATCCCCAAGCTTAAGTCCTACTCGTCCTCGAGTAGGTAAATGATAAAAGAAAGAATTTATGAAGTGGGAATTCTAGAAGGTGCACAAGTTTGATCAATGATAATTTCAATCACCTTTTCTAGCATCATTATATGTCATAACAGTAGTTCATCTCATAAAACTTTTAATGATCAAGTAACAAGCAATTCACATGTCAAAGCATAGACCATAAACTTTCTTGAAAACTAGCAAACTTCATTCTTAGTCATCAAACAATTGCAATTCATCTTACTTTCAGGAAGAGTCTATGTCAGAGCTTTGATTTAGCAAACTTCACATACTCAACTATCATATAGTCTTCTACAATTGCTAACACTCACGCAATACTTGTGGTTATGAAGTTTTAATCAGACATAGAGAAAGATTGGGGCTTATAATGTTGCCTCCAAACGTATTCACCATTGGGTGATGTCAACAACAATAGTTGATGCTAACATACATCCAGTTGGATATATATATATCAGGATCACCCTAACACAAAGTGCTTGTGAAAGGATAAAATGAAAAAGGGAAAGGTGAAGATCACCTTGACTCTTGCATAAAGTAAAAGACATAATGTAAAAGATAGACCCTTCACAGAGGGAAGCAGAGGTTGTCATGTGCTTTTTTGGTTGGATACACAAAATCTTAATGCGAAAGAACGTCACCTTATATTGCCCCTTCTATATTGACCTTTATTATGCAGTCTGTTGCTTTTATTGCTTCCATAACAAGTTCGTACAAAGCTTATTTTCTCCACACTAATAAGTCCTGTATATTTAAAAGAGCAATTTTTATTGCTTGCACCGATGACAACTTACTTGAAGGGTCTTACTCAATCCATAGGTAGGTATGGTGGACTCTCATGGAAAAACTGGGTTTAAGGATATTTGGAAGCACAAGTAGTATCTCTACTTGGTGCTAGGAATTTTTGGCTAGCATGAGGGGGAAAGGCAAGCTCAATATGTTTGAATGACCCATGACAATATACTTTAACTGAGATGTGAGAAAACATAACCCATTATGTTGTCTTCCTTGTCCAACATCAACTCTTTAGCATGTCATACATAATGAGTGCTCACTATAAAAGATGTCTATGATAATATATTTATATGTGAAACCTCTCTTCCTTCAATATTCTTTCCTGAATTGTTCAAATGACTAATACAATGCTTGCTAATCGTCAATAAATTTACAACCTCTACTTCTTAGATGTGTACTCATTACTCCCCATGGGAAAAGCAAATGAAACATATATAATTTCAGATTTATGACAATCAATTCATTCAACCATTTACTCATAGGATATAAGTGAAGCACACGAGTAAATGACAAACTACTCAAAAATATATATGTGGAGACCAATGAGTAACTAAATAGTTATGCAACTAAATGAAGGCTCTCTCTCTCATTAAAGAATTCAGATCTTGGTATCTTATTCAAACAGCAAGCAAAACAAAATAAAATGACATTGCAAGGATAGCATGACTCATGTGAAGAAGCAAAAACTTAAGCTCAACCGATACTAACCGATAGTTCTTGAAGAAGAAAGGTGGGATGCCTACCGGGGCATCCCCAAGCTTAGATGCTTGAGACTTCTTGAAATATTATCTTAGGATTCCTTGGGCATCCCCAAGCTTGAACTTTTGTGTCTCCTTAATTCCTCTCATATCATGGTTTTTCTTTTTATCAAAAGCTTCATCCACAACAAACTCAACAAGAACTCATGAGATAGGTTAGTATAAACCAATGCAAAACCTTATCATTTTCTACTGTAACAAATCACTTAAATAATTATTCAACATTGCATACTAAATGACTCTGCATATTTAATACTCCTATCCTCAAATAGAATCATTAAACAAGCAAACATATGCAAACAATGCAACAATAACAACAATCTGCCAAAACAGTACAGTCTGTAAAAAATGCAAGAGTATCAATACTTCACTAACTTGAAAAATTACGAACTAAAATTCCAACTGTAATAAATTTATCAAAGATTAATATGCAAAAAGATTCAACGTTATACCATTCTCTGACTTTTCTAGGGAATTTTTGCAACAGCGGTAAACTTTCTGTTTTCAAACAGCAACATGTATACTAGCAAAATAAGCATGGTAAGGCTATCCTTGACATTTTTATTGAAACTAAAGATGCAGAACATTATTCTAACTAACAGCAAGCAAAAACTAACAAAAGAAATTGACGCTCCAAGCAAAACACATATCATGTGGCGAATAAAAATATTGCTCCAAGTAAAGTTACCGATGAACGAAGACGAAAGAGGGGATGCCTTCCGGGGCATCCCCAAGCTTAGGCTCTTGGTTGTCCTTGAATATTACCTTGGGGTGCCTTGGGCATCCCCAAGCTTAGGCTCTTTCCACTCCTTATTGTTGGAAATATGCCCTAGAGGCAATAATAAATTAGTTATTATTATATTTTCTTGTTCATGATAATCGTTTATTATCCATGCTATAATTGTATTGATAGGAAACTCAGATACATGTGTGGGTACATAGACAAAACCATGTCCCTAGTAAGCCTCTAGTTGACTAGCTCGTTGATCAATAGATGGTTACTATTTCCTGACCATGGACATTGGATGTCGTTGATAACGGGATCACATCATTAGCAGAATGATGTGATGGACAAGACCCAATCCTAAGCCTAGCACAAAGATCGTGTAGTTTGTATGCTAAAGCTTTTCTAATGTCAAGTATCTTTTCCTTAGACCATGAGATTGTGCAACTCCCGGATACCGTAGGAATGCTTTGGGTGTACCAAACGTCACAACGTAACTGGGTGGCTATAAAGGTGCACTACAGGTATCTCCGAAAGTGTCTGTTGAGTTGGCACGAATCGAGACTGGGATTTGTCACTCCGTGTAAACGGAGAGGTATCTCTGGGCCCACTTGGTAGGACATCATCATAATGTGCACAATGTGACCAAGGGGTTGATCACGGGATGATGTGTTAAGGAACGAGTAAAGAGACTTGCCGGTAACGAGATTGAACAAGGTATCGGTATACCAACGATCGAATCTCGGGCAAGTACAATACCGTTAGACAAAGGGAATTGTATACGGGATCGATTGAGTCCTTGACATCGTGGTTAATCCGATGAGATCATCGTGGAACATGTGGGAGCCAACATGGGTATCCAGATCCCGCTGTTGGTTATTGACCGGAGAACATCTCGGTCATGTCTGCATGGTCCCCGAACCCGTAGGGTCTACACACTTAAGGTTCGATGACGCTAGGGTTATAAAGGAAGTTTGTATGTGGTTACCGAATGTTGTTCGGAGTCCCGGATGAGATCCCGAACATCACGAGGAGTTCCAGAATGGTCCGGAGGTAAAGATTTATATATGGGAAGTCCTGTTTTGGTCACCGGAAAAGTTTCGGGTTTTATCGGTAACATACTGGGACCACCGGGAGTGTCCCGGGGGTCCACCAAGTGGGGCCACCATCCCCGGAGGGCTGCATGGGCCAAGTTGGGAGGGGACCAGCCCCAGGTGGGCTGGTGCGCCCCCCCACAAGGGCCCAAGGCACCTAGGGTTTGGCGAGGGGGCGCCTCCACCTGACTTGGGGGGCAAGTTTCCCCCTCTCCCCCCTTGGCCGCCCCCCTAGATGGGATCTAGGGCTGGCCGCCGCCCCTAGGGGTGGAAACCTAGGTGGGGGCGCAGCCCCCTTCCCCCCTATATATAGTGGAGGCAAAGGAGCAGCCCAACACATGAAGTTCATCTCATGTTGGCGCAGCCCTACCTCTCTTTCTCCTCATATCTCGCGGTGCTTGGCGAAGCCCTGCAGGATTGCCACGCTCCTCCACCACCACCACGCCGTTGTGCTGCTGCTGGACAGAGTCTTCCCGAACTTCTCCCTCTCTCCTTGCTGGATCAAGGCATGGGAGACGTCACCGGGCTGCACGTGTGTTGAACGCGGAGGTGCCGTCCGTTCGGCACTAGGATCTCCGGTGATTTGGATCACGACGAGTACGACTCCTTCAACCAGGTTCTCTTGAACGCTTCCGCTTAGAGATCTACAAGGGTATGTAGATGCACTCTCCTTCCCCTCGTTGCTAGTCTCTCCATAGATAGATCTTGGTGACTCGTAGGAAAATTTTGAATTTCTGCTATGTTCCCCAACAGTGGCATCATGAGCTAGGTCTATTGCGTAGATTCTATGCACGAGTAGAACACAAAGTAGTTGTGGGCGTTGATTTTGTTCAATATGCTTACCATTACTAGTCCAATCTTGTTTCGACGGTATTGTGGATGAAGCGGCCTAGACCGACCTTACACGTGCACTTACGTGAGACAGGTTCCACCGACTGACATGCACTTGTTGCATAAGGTGGCTAGCGGGTGCCAGTCTCTCCCACTTTAGTCGGATCAGATTCGATGAAAAGGGTCCTTATGAAGGGTAAATAGCAATTGGCATATCATGTTGTGGCTTTTGCGTAGGTAAGAAACGTTCTTGCTAGAATCCCATAGCAGCCACATAAAACATGCAAACAACAATTAGAGGACGTCTAACTTGTTTTTGCAGGGTATGCTATGTGATGTGATATGGCCAAGAAGAATGTGATTGTCACAACCGGTTTTCCAATAAAAATATTTATTGATAAACCAGTCTTTTGAGTCCAGTATGAGGGAAATCCTCCTCACTGGTAGACAATTTCTTGATACAATAAGCCAGTAGCATAAAATATATTACAGGGTTGAACTGTGGTTGCTCAACCAAATTATTACAAGCACGCCAATAATCATACATAATGGCGGACAGGACACAGTGGTGTGGAGACATACTACTGACTCATGGATAGGTTGGTGGTGGAAAAACACAGCGGGAAGGGAAATACAAGACTCTAAGAATATCATTTCATCGAACGTCGAGGTGAGGCTCGATAAATTTATTTGGTAGCGGAAGCGGATATAAAAGAGTGACCAAAACCAGGGTCGCACGAGACTGACTGGGACTCCTCTAAGTGTCGGACTCGCTATCGAACTCTTCATCCATGAGATCGCCTTCGTCAGCATCTGGCCAAATCAACAAGCCAGTGAGTACTTTGAAAGTACTCGCAAGACAGTTCGGACGTAAGATATAACAAATGCGTGCATGGATGCAACATGATTAATTCCTTAATGCACAATAAATAAAATTGGCATAACGGGTAAGTAAAAAGGGAAAACGGCGGTAGTCCACCTGAAATCCCACAGAGCATAAATAAGGACCGTTCGGGTGTCTGAAGCGACGCCTCGAAAGGTGAACAAATAAAGATAAGGAAATGATGCCACAGTCGGGCATCTTAGCGACACCACATAAAGGGCTTTAAAATAAATACCACAGTCGGGCGTCTGAGCGACGCCACATAAAGGGCTTTAAAAGAAATACCACAGTCGGGCGTCTGAGCGACGCCTCATAAAGGGCTTTAAAAGAAATACCACAGTCGGGCGTCTGAGCGACGCCACATAAAGGGCTTTAAAAGAAATGCCACGGTCGGACGTCTGAGTGACATCGCAGAGAGGGCTTTAAAAGAAATGCCACAGTCGGACGTCTGAGCGACATCGCAGAAAGGGCTTTAAAAGAAATGCCACAGTCGGACGTCTGAGCGACATCGCAGAAAGGGCTTTAAATTCACCAGTAAATAATACTCATAATAAACATTCAATCCATGAGAATAAACGGGTTGGTCCATCCACAGGGATAATCATTCAACCGGACTTAGCACTCATGCGATTCACCGGAGTCTCTGTCATCAAAACTGACAATTGATTAGGATAAGATGGAACGAAATTGGACATGGAATAGATGATTTGGAGGAATATATGACTCTGCAGAGTTTGTACAAAATTTTTCCCACAGCCAACGGATTTCCGTAGTCACGAAGGACTAGTTCCGTTTACGGTATTTCGGAAGGAAACACAGCTAACCAGTACACACCCATCCTACCTCTCGATGCTAGGAATCACCCTAGTCATCGTCCAAGAAAAACTTTTGAGACGGGGAGATCACAATCTCGAATAGCATGGGATCAAATTTATATACGCGCGCTCTAAGGGGTGCCCCCCTCTCGGTCCCAACCGGAAACACCCATGCCCCCTGACCGGATGACTGGCTTTAATCCAGGGCCATGGAACCATCATCACGGCCTCTCCTCTTTGGTGTGTACCATGGAAGCGGTTTGCAACTTACTAAACCATATTCCTTGCGGAAAACATGTGGTAGTACAAGGAAATAATAGGTACTGGACCGATATGGTTTCACACTGAAGTCACATAGTCTGGCGTAAGACTGGCATGCTACAACACTGCCATCGTACCCATCCTCATGCCAACACATGGCCATTCATATTCACATTCATCCACGTATGGATCATCGAACTCACTTACCTCATTATCACATAAAATAACGTTCATCGGTATGCTCACCAACATGCCATGAAACTAACCAAATGCAAAACATGCCAAGACACTCATCATATCAAAAGTTCAAACATGCTTGCCTGGTTCAGAGTAGTCGGAGCCTAGCTCGGTGAAGTTCGCGGCTCCGTCACCTCCTTCGGTATCTACGGTTTAAAGAAAATATGCGCTAACGTAAATACCAAGGAGTGCACAGAAGGTAAACCAAATATTTTTCTAATAAATCTGATAAAAAACTAGACAAAATTTTAAAGAGAACAGAAAAAGAATCAATCAAAAATACTTTTCTGATTAAAAGTTATAAGGGTTTTTGTCCAGGGACTAATCTGTAATGAAACAGAAGATTTCCAGGGGCTAGTTTATAAAAACAGAAAACGCTTCGGTAGCGACTACGCCAGCCCAAAGAGAAAACGCATTCTGCCCGAAGGCGCTTCCAGAAAACGATTCGAAAGAGAGAGCAGAGAGGCTGACGGTGGGGTCCCACCCGTCAGGTTCAAATGTTCAAACGGGGCGGCAGAGTTCGCCGGCGCCCGAGGGCCGCGGTGGTCGCCGGCGGCGATCCACGGCGAGGCAGAGAGATCGGAGAGTACCTCCGTGCTCAGGGCATCCTTCCGCGTCAGTTGATGGTGGTGGAGTCGGTCGGCGAGCACCACGTCGACGGCGAGCTTTGCTCCGGCGGACGGCGGCTCGGGAGGTCGAGGGGCTCGTCGGAGAGGGCTGCAGAGGTTAAATTGAAGAGGGGGTTATGCTCCTGGCAGCTAGAGAGGGTAACGAACGGGTTTTGAACACCGGAGATGGCCTCACCAGAACGAATCGGGCTGGAGGCCGAGGCGGGGCGAGGCGGCCGGAGCTGGGGGAGGAGACCTCCTCGAGGTCCCCCTAGTGGCCTGGCGGGGTGCTGGTGAGTAGTGGAGGTGCTGCGTGCACGAGAGTGAGCTTGGGACCCCTTTATATAGGCGGTCCGAGGCGGTTGCCGTGAACGAGGATCACCG
This sequence comes from Triticum dicoccoides, assembly GCF_002162155.2. Classification (NCBI taxonomy): domain Eukaryota; kingdom Viridiplantae; phylum Streptophyta; class Magnoliopsida; order Poales; family Poaceae; genus Triticum; species Triticum dicoccoides. The sequence continues at coordinate 643,357,967 of NC_041383.1, read as the reverse complement.
GCGAGTGATTACGGTGGCGCAGTGCTCGGTCGGGGTGGTTAGGGGGTCGAGCTTCATCACGGAGGTTCAATGGGTCCGTTTTGGTGTTAAACTGGCCGGGGTTTGGGTGTTGAGGGCGAGCTCGACGGAACGGGGATGGCGCGGGCCCGTCGGCGGCGGAGAGCGCGTTCCGTGCTTGCCGGCCACGGTGGCTGTGCTACGGGCGTGCCCTGGCGTGCATGAGGCCACGCGGAGAGCCAGGGAGCGATGGGCGGCGCAGAACGGTGTTCTGCCGTGGTGTGTCTCCTGTTGGCCGCCACGGGAGGTCCCGACGCCGCAGAAGACGCCGGCGAGGGCGGGCCAGCGCGCTACCGACGCCAGGAAGGCTCCACGCACGCGTGTGAAGCTTCGGACAAGAGGAAGAGGCGGCGAGGAACGTGCCAAGGGCACTGTGGCCGCGTGACTGAAACTGACGGACGGAAGATGACACTGAAACTGAATTTTCTGAACTTTGAACAGTAACAGTGCCCACAAGGTGTTCGTCCGAATGAAATTGGCCTCTGGTGATTTTTCCTTGAGCTGATTTTTTGGTGGAGTGGCTTCTCCTTGCTCAAGTAGACTGCATGATTTTTGGTGGAATTTTTGGAGCAGTGTGGATATGAATTTCACCAAATTTGGCAAATCTGGTCCAAACTTGCAGAGACTGCATTTTGAAAAATTTGAAAAGAGGAGGAGTGGATCAAGATGGTTCTGGGTTGTGGGTTCAAGGGACAATCCAGGAGAATTGGTTTGAGGTCAAAACTCAAATGAAAAAGTGTACTTGCTTTGAAAATTCCTCAGGCTCCAAAAATTTTCAGAATTGATTTGAGGGGAAAAAATAATTAGAATAAAATCCAAAACCAGTTTGGATTAGTTGGGACAGAGAACTTAGGTTGATCACAAGGGGGAGGGGAGGTTTTGGAGGGGTTTTATCTCATGGGCAAAAATACAAAGCCAAGGGTGGCTTCAAAGATAAGAAAATCCCAAATTTTCATAGAGCTTCACTTAAAAAAACAAATTAAAACTCCCAAAAAATAAATTTTAGAGGGAACTAACAGAGGAAAAGTTTGCAAAAGATCAACCACCAAGGTTTGAAGGAAATAAAATCCTTGCCAAGGCAAAAGGAGGTTTTTAAGAGGAAGGTTTTCTGAAAAAGAAAAATTTTAAAAAGGTCTCTCCTCAAAACCACAAGGTTTTTGATAAAAACCAAATAAAAATTTTGGAGTGTCATAACACCTACCCCCTTAGGAAAAATCTCGTCCCCGAGATTTCAGCTGATCCTTAAATAAGTGTGGATGCTCTGTCCGAAGAAAATCCTCGCTTTCCCAAGTTGCTTCACTGTCGGTGTGATTGCTCCACTGGACTTTGAAAAACTTGATGGTTTTCTGTCGGGTCCTCCTTTCAGACTCCTCTAATATTCTTATGGGACGTTCTCGATAAGTGAGGTCTGGCTGTACGTCAATGTTCTCATGGGATACTTGTTTCTCTGGGTTGCTTACGCACTTCCTTAATTGAGAGACGTGGAACACGTCGTGAATGTCGGACAAGTCTTCGGGTAAGTCTAGCTGGTAGGCTACAGTGCCTCTTCGTGCCACTATGCAAAATGGTCCAATGAATCTTGGTGCTAATTTTCCTTTAATCTTAAACCATTGCAATCCTCTCATCGGGGATACTCTCAAGTATACGAACTCACCGGGTTCGAAGCTGACCCTACGGTGTTTCTGATCATAATAACTTTTCTGTCGACTTTGAGCGGTCTTAAGTCGGTCCCTGATTAGCTTGACTTTTTCCTCGGCTTCTCTGAGCATATCTGGTCCGAAGATGCGGCTGTCTCCGGTCTCTGACCAATTTAACGGGGTACGACATCTCCTTCCGTATAGGGCTTCGAAAGGAGCCATTTGCAGGCTGGCCTGGTAACTGTTGTTGTATGCGAACTCGGCATATGGCAGGCTGTCCTACCAACTGGTTCCATAGGTGAGGACACATGCTCTCAGCATGTCTTCTAAAACTTGGTTTACGCGCTCTGTTTGTCCATCAGTCTGTGGATGGTATGCGGTACTGAAGGCTAGTTGGGTTCCCAGAGCCTGTTGTAAATGCTCCCAAAATCTTGAGACGAACTGAGTGCCTCTGTCGGAAATTATAGTCTTTGGGACACCGTGCAGACAGACTATGCGGGAAAGATAAATCCTGGCAAGCCTCTGAGTGGTGTAGGTTGTCTTCACCGGAACAAAGTGTGCCACTTTGGTCAACCTGTCAGTGATGACCCATATGGCATCATTCCCGTGTCGTGACCGAGGTAATCCGACAATAAAATCCATCCCTATTTCATCCCATTTCCACTCAGGTATTTTGTTGGGTTGCAGTAGTCCGGCTGGTCTCTGATGTTCAGCTTTTATGCGTTGACATGAGTCGCAACATGCAATGAAGGCGGCTATGTCCCTCTTCATACCGTGCCACCAAAATCTTTCCTGAATATCCTTATACATTTTGGTTCCTCCAGGGTGGATCGAATATGGAGTGGTGTGCGCTTCAGCTAAAATTTGCTGTTTAAGGTCTTCTATGTTTGGCACGCATAGCCTTTCTCCGTACCATAATATTCCTTCATTGTCTATGACGAATTCCGAGGCCTTGCCCATACTCAATTTCCTTTTAATTCCTTCAATGCTGGGGTGACCGGACTGAGCCTCTTTAATTTTCTCCACAAGGTGTGGTTGTATTTCCAAGTTTGATATGGTGCCTTCTGCTACCATTATCAAGTTGAGCTTGACAAATCCTTGATGGAATTCGGGCCTCAAGCTGTGCAGATAGTTCCCGTCGGAGTTGGGGTTCCGACTCAGGGCATCGGCCACTACGTTTGCTTTCCCTGGATGGTAATGGATACCAACATCATAATCCTTTACCAATTCCAACCAGCGGCGTTGCCGTAAATTTAGTTCTGGCTGCGTAAAAATGTATTTAAGGCTTTTGTGATCCGTATATATCTCACATCGATTCCCAAGTAGGAAATGCCTCCATTCCTTGAGTGCATGAATAACTGCTGCCATTTCTAAATCATGAGTGGGATAATTTTCCTCGTGTTTGCGAAGTTGCCTTGAAGCGTAGGCGACAACCTTGCCTCCTTGCATCGACACGCATCCGAGACCCTTTCTGGATGCGTCACAAAATACTTCAAAATTCTTGTCTATATCGGGTAAAATTAATACCGGTGCTGTTGTTAATTTCCACTTTAGCTCTTGGAAACTTTTCTCGCAGGCTTCTGTCCATTCAAACTTCTTATCTTTCTTGAGTAACTGTGTCATAGGCTTGGATATGGTGGAAAATCCTTCAATAAATCTGCGGTAATATCCTGCCATTCCCAAGAAACTTCGTATGTCTGTTACGCTGGCTGGTGACTTCCAGTCAAGTACGGCCTTGACTTTCTCTGGGTCCATTGCTATACCGTCTTGAGTCAGCACGTGGCCTAGAAAACCTACTTGTCTTAGCCAAAATTCGCACTTACTGAACTTGGCATATAATTGGTGTTTCCTTAGCTCTCCTAGTACAATCCTGAGATGTTCTGCGTGCTCTTCTGGTGTTTTGGAGTATACCAGAATATCGTCGATGAATACTACGACGAATTTGTCCATAAACTTCATAAATACTTTGTTCATGAGGTGAACAAAATATGCCGGGGCGTTAGTTAATCCAAATGGCATCACGGTGAACTCGTACAATCCATATCTGGAGGTGAAGGCTGTTTTGGGGATATCTTCCGTTCGTACCTTCAATTGATGGTATCCTGACCTTAAGTCAATTTTTGAGAATACCTTGGCCTGAGCAAGTTGATCAAACAAATCGTTTATCCTTGGCATCGGGTATTTGTTTTTGAATGTGACCATGTTAAGTGCTCGATAGTCGATACACAATCTCAGCGTCCCATCCTTCTTCTTGGCAAATAAAATTGGTGATCCCCAAGGTGAGGAGCTGGCTCGAATGTATCCTTTATCCAGTAATTCCTTTATTTGCTTCTTCAATTCGATCAACTCGGATGGTGCCATTCTGTATGGTTTCTTGTATATGGGGGTGGTTCCTGGTGCTAGCTCAATGCGGAATTCTATTTCTCGGTCTGGTGGCATGCCTGGCAGCTCTTCCGGGAATACATCTGGAAATTCACACACTACTGGAACCTTGTTTAGCTCAGAAACGTCCACCTTATTTAATCTCGGTTGCCGGGGTCTTTTTCCTTCCTTGGCTGATACTTTTATTGTCTTCCCTTGGTGGTGTGTGAGAATCACGGTCCTGTTGAAACAGTCGATAAAACCTTTATTGGTGGTTAGCCAATCCATCCCTAGGATGACATCCAGTCCTTTATTTTCCGATACAATAAGATTTGCGTAAAACTCCAATCCTTCAAACTCAATGACCACATTCTGACAGTAATTCTGAGAAACTTGCTGAATCCCGGGGGACTTGATTATTATGGATTTCTCCAAAGGAAGCATCGAAAAATTATTTTGCAAAGCAAAACTTTTCGAGATGAAAGAGTGAGAAGCTCCAGAATCAAACAAAACCATTGCAGGTATTGTGTTGACAGGAAACGTACCGAGTACGATATCCGGAGCATTTTGTGCCTCCTCTTTGGTTACGTGGTTCAGATGACCCTTCCTGTGGTTATTGTTGGGATTGAAATTGTTTCGCTTGGGCGCTGAATTATTGCCGCCGTTGTTCGGCTTTGGGGTTGAGTTCCTTGGCTTGGGGCACTGTTTGGCATAATGCCCTTCTTCTCCACAGGCGTAACAAGTAACGCCGGGGCGATAGGTGAATTCCTTGTCCCTTGCATGAAAATTCTTGATTGGGCGTGAGATATTGGATGAGAATTTGGGTGTCCCACCCTTTTTAAAATCTATCTTGCTTCGGTGATTGCGAGTGTGATTAGTCTGGTCCCTTTTTCGCTTGCGGATATCTTCCAGACTACGTCTCTCATTTTCCAGAGTAATGGCCTTGTCCACCAGCGTTTTAAAATCAGGAAAAGTGTGCACAACCAGTTGGCATTTAAGCGCGGGCGCCAGACCGTCAAGGAATTTCTCCATCTTCTTGATTTCAGTCATACGCTCCTCATTGGCGTAGCGGGATAATAGGGTAAATTGACTGTTGTAATCTGACACTGTCATGTTCCTTTGTTTGAGGTCATCGAATTCTCTCTTCTTGATTTTCATAATACTCTTAGGAATATGTGCACCACGGAAACCTTCCTTGAAATCATCCCAGGTTATGTCATTTTCGTTGGGATGCATCTGCAGAAAATTCTCCCACCACGATGCGGCTGCTCCTGTGAGATAGTGTGGAGCATATAGTACTTTCTCGAGATCTGAACACTTTGCAATAATTAATTTCCTCTCCATATCTCGAAGCCAGTCCTCGGCTTCAAGAGGCTTGTCAGTGTGAGAAAATGTTTGAGGACGTGTCTTCTGTAGCTCAGATAACTTGGAATGTTGCTGATACTGTCCATGATGATTCCCCATGTTGATGACTTGGTTCATCATCTCGCAATGTTGTTGCTGACTCTGTTCATAAAGGCGGCACATTTGTGAAAGTGCCGATTCACTGCCTTGTTGGCTTGACTGTCCCTGAGTGAACTCATTGTTGGGTTGAGTATCATGAATTTCCTCTGGTGGAGTTGGCATGGAACGTGTCCAAGGACGAGACATTTTTCACTCTGGGAAAAATTATTTTGTAAAACTCTTAAGAAAAGCGGAAAGAGTCGCAAAAATAAAACCATAAATGCATAAAGCTGGCAGATAAAATTAAATACCCAAGCTTACTTAAGAAAAACAAATCGACTTGCGCACGGAGAAGGACTGCTCATTACATATCTTACACGCGGGCGGTAATTATACAGTACATCACTCAGGATATGCGTACATAATCCTGACATGTTATTAAGGCTAGTGCACTTCTCCAGATCCTACATGATGCGCAAACAGGCTACTTCTCACAACCTATGCACATATCTTACAAAGTGGTACAATACATGGCAGCTAAGCGTACTCAGGCAGAGATGTTGACGACCTCCTTTGCCCTGCCGAGGGCGAGGCGTAGCGAGGTTGGGGACTCGACTTCCTCCTCGCTAATGGGCTCCATACGTGTAGTGTTGCGCAGAGCGGACGGAGCGGTTGCCAGGGGCGGAGCAACACGTACAGGAGTGGGTGCGAAGGTTGGTGTAGTGCGCGCTGGAGTGGGTGCAATGACTTGGTTAAATTCTTCAGTAGAAGGCAGGCGACGAGTAGGCGTAAAAGATGCTGATGACGAGACAAAAGTCGGTGGCGGAGCGATGGGTAGGAGCTCCCTCCTGTTGGCAGCACAGCCATGGACTGAGTCCATGCGGGTAGCTACGAAGTTGTCCACCAGGTTGTCAAAGGCTGCCTCCAGGGCCCGGAGATACTCAATGAGCATCTCAAAAGCCTCGTCTCGTTCTCCTCTGGGGCAGGAGTATGCATAGTGACAGGTGTAAGGCACATGGCACGGAAGATAACGGTAACGACGAGTCTTCATCATGGGAAGGACATCCCTAAGACGAGCTATCGCCTCGCGGGCTGCCATCTGCATAGCATGCCTCTCCGTAGGCATGGCTCTTCCCACGAACCGGAAGCGGCGTAACTCACCACGCCCTCCCCTGAACTGCACCGCGGCCTGGTGCATGGTCAGATTGTCGTTGACTCGGTGCTGGCAGAGTGTGAAGACTGGGCGCACGGATGGCCCCATCGCGACCTGAACGATGAAAGAAAGAAGCTTGACGAACCCATCGGGCACGTTGGCGAAGGTCTGAGACTCGCAGTTGTTGTCGGCCATCTACAAAAGTAGGCAAAGATTCTGCAGGGTCAGATCATAAATTTATGCTGACTGACAGAAAATGACTACAATTGCAAAATCATAAAATAGCTCTGTCATGCTAATAACTAATTAGCGATCGCACCTAGTGGCTTTCTACAGTCAGCCTGGCTCTGGTACCAAGCTTGTCACAACCGGTTTTCCAATAAAAATATTTATTGATAAACCAGTCTTTTGAGTCCAGTATGAGGGAAATCCTCCTCACTGGTAGACAATTTCTTGATACAATAAGCCAGTAGCATAAAATATATTACAGGGTTGAACTGCGGTTGCTCAACCAAATTATTACAAGCACGCCAATAATCATACATAATGGCGGACAGGACACAGTGGTGTGGAGACATACTACTGACTCATGGATAGGTTGGTGGTGGAAAAACACAGCGGGAAGGGAAATACAAGACTCTAAGAATATCATTTCATCGAACGTCGAGGTGAGGCTCGATAAATTTATTTGGTAGCGGAAGCGGATATAAAAGACTGACCAAAACCAGGGTTGCACGAGACTGACTGGGACTCCTCTAAGTGTCGGACTCGCTATCGAACTCTTCATCCATGAGATCGCCTTCGTCAGCATCTGGCCAAATCAACAAGCCAGTGAGTACTTTGAAAGTACTCGCAAGACAGTTCGGACGTAAGATATAACAAATGCGTGCATGGATGCAACATGATTAATTCCTTAATGCACAATAAATAAAATTGGCATAACGGGTAAGTAAAAAGGGAAAACGGCGGTAGTCCGCCTGAAATCCCACAGAGCATAAATAAGGACCGTTCGGGTGTCTGAAGCGACGCCTCGAAAGGTGAACAAATAAAGATAAGGAAATGATGCCACAGTCGGGCATCTTAGCGACACCACATAAAGGGCTTTAAAAGAAATACCACAGTCGGGCGTCTGAGCGACGCCACATAAAGGGCTTTAAAAGAAATACCACAGTCGGGCGTCTGAGCGACGCCTCATAAAGGGCTTTAAAAGAAATACCACAGTCGGGCGTCTGAGCGACGCCACATAAAGGGCTTTAAAAGAAATGCCACGGTCGGACGTCTGAGTGACATCGCAGAGAGGGCTTTAAAAGAAATGCCGCAGTCGGACGTCTGAGCGACATCGCAGAAAGGGCTTTAAAAGAAATGCCACAGTCGGACGTCTGAGCGACATCGCAGAAAGGGCTTTAAATTCACCAGTAAATAATACTCATAATAAACATTCAATCCATGAGAATAAACGGGTTGGTCCATCCACAGGGATAATCATTCAACCGGACTTAGCACTCATGCGATTCACCGGAGTCTCTGTCATCAAAACTGACAATTGATTAGGATAAGATGGAACGAAATTGGACATGGAATAGATGATTTGGAGGAATATATGACTCTGCAGAGTTTGTAAAAAAAAATTCCCACAGCCAACGGATTTCCGTAGTCACGAAGGACTAGTTCCGTTTACGGTATTTCGGAAGAAAACACAGCTAACCGGTACACACCCATCCTACCTCTCGATGCTAGGAATCACCCTAGTCATCGTCCAAGAAAAACTTTTGAGACGGGGAGATCACAATCTCGAATAGCATGGGATCAAATTTATATATGCGCGCTCTAAGGGGTGCCCCCCTCTCGGTCCCAACCGGAAACACCCATGCCCCCTGACCGGATGACTGGCTTTAATCCAGGGCCATGGAACCATCATAACGGCCTCTCCTCTTTGGTGTGTACCATGGAAGCAGTTTGCAACTTACTAAACCATATTCCTTGCGGAAAACATGTGGTAGTACAAGGAAGGAAATGATAGGTACTGGACCGATATGGTTTCACACTGAAGTCACATAGTCTGGCGTAAGACTGGCATGCTACAACACTGCCATCGTACCCATCCTCATGCCAACACATGGCCATTCATATTCACATTCATCCACGTATGGATCATCGAACTCACTTACCTCATTATCACATAAAATAACGTTCATCGGTATGCTCACCAACATGCCATGAAACTAACTAAATGCAAAATATGCCAAGACACTCATCATATCAAAAGTTCAAACATGCTTGCCTGGTTCAGAGTAGTCGGAGCCTAGCTCGGTGAAGTTCGCGGCTCCGTCACCTCCTTCGGTATCTACGGTTTAAAGAAAATATGCGCTAACGTAAATACCAAGGAGTGCACAGAAGGTAAACCAAATATTTTTCTAATAAATTTGATAAAAAACTAGACAAAATTTTAAAGAGAACAGAAAAAGAATCAATCAAAAATACTTTTCTGATTAAAAGTTATAAGGGTTTTTGTCCAGGGACTAATCTATAATGAAACAGAAGATTTCCAGGGGCTAGTTTATAAAAACAGAAAACGCTTCGGTAGCGACTACGCCAGCCCAAAGAGAAAACGCATTCTGCCCGAAGGCGCTTCCAGAAAACGATTCGAAAGAGAGAGCAGAGAGGCTGACGGTGGGGTCCCACCCGTCAGGTTCAAATGTTCAAACGGGGCGGCAGAGTTCGCCGGCGCCCGAGGGCCGCGGTGGTCGCCGGCGGCGATCCACGGCGAGGCAGAGAAATCGGAGAGTACCTCCGTGCTCAGGGCATCCTTCCGCGTCAGTTGATGGTGGTGAAGTCGGTCGGCGAGCACCACGTCGACGGCGAGCTTTGCTCCGGCGGACGGCGGCTCGGGAGGTCGAGGGGCTCGTCGGAGAGGGCTGCAGAGGTTAAATTGAAGAGGGGGTTATGCTCCTGGCAGCTAGAGAGGGTAACGAACGGGTTTTGAACGCCGGAGATGGCCTCACCAGAACGAATCGGGCTGGAGGCCGAGGCGGGGCGAGGTGGCCGGAGCTGGGGGAGGAGACCTCCTCGAGGTCCCCCTAGTGGCCTGGCGGGGTGCTGGTGGGTAGTGGAGGTGGTGCGTGCACGAGAGTGAGCTCGGGACCCCTTTATATAGGCGGTCCGAGGCGGTTGCCGTGAACGAGGATCACCGGCGAGTGATTACGGTGGCGCAGTGCTCGGTCGGGGTGGTTAGGGGGTCGAGCTTCATGACGGAGGTTCAATGGGTCCGTTTTGGTGTTAAACTGGCCAGGGTTTGGGTGTTAAGGGCGAGCTCGACGGAACGGGGATGGCGCGGGCCCGTCGGCGGCGGAGAGCGCGTTCCATGCTTGCCGGCCACGGTGGCTGTGCTACGGGCGTGCGCTGGTGTGCATGAGGCCACGCGGAGAGCCAGGGAGCGATGGGCGGCGCAGAACGGTGTTCTGCCATGGTGTGTCTCCTGTCGGCCGCCACGGGAGGTCCCGACACCGCAGAAGACGCCGGCGAGGGCGGGCCAGCGCGCTACCGACGCCAGGAAGGCTCCACGCACGCGTGTGAAGCTTCGGACAAGAGGAAGAGGCGGCGAGGAACGTGCCAAGGGCACTGTGGCCGCGTGACTGAAACTGACGGACGGAAGATGACACTGAAACTGAATTTTCTGAACTTTGTACAGTAACAGTGCCCACAAGGTGTTCGTCCGAATGAAATTGGCCTCTGGTGATTTTTCCTTGAGCTGATTTTTTGGTGGAGTGGCTTCTCCTTGCTCAAGTAGGCTGCATGATTTTTGGTGGAATTTTTGGAGCAGTGTGGATATGAATTTCACCAAATTTGGCAAATCTGGTCCAAACTTGCAGAGACTGCATTTTGAAAAATTTGAAAAGAGGAGGAGTGGATCAAGATGGTTCTGGGTTGTGGGTTCAAGGGACAATCCAGGAGAATTGGTTTGAGGTCAAAACTCAAATGAAAAAGTGTACTTGCTTTGAAAATTCCTCAGGCTCCAAAAATTTTCAGAATTGATTTGAGGGGATAAAATAATTAGAATAAAATCCAAAACCAGTTTGGATTAGTTGGGACAGAGAACTTAGGTTGATCACAAGGGGGAGGGGAGGTTTTGGAGGGGTTTTATCTCATGGGCAAAAATACAAAGCCAAGGGTGGCTTCAAAGATAAGAAAATCCCAAATTTTCATAGAGCTTCACTTAAAAAAAATAAAACAAATTAAAACTCCCAAAAAAATAAATTTTAGAGGGAACTAACAGAGAAGAAGTTTGCAAAAGATCAACCACCGAGGTTTGAAGGAAATAAAATCCTTGCCAAGGCAAAAGGAGGTTTTTAAGAGGAAGGTTTTCTGAAAAAGAAATTTTTTAAAAAGGTCTCTCCTCAAAACCACAAGGTTTTTGATAAAAACCAAATAAAAATTTTGGAGTGTCACAGTGATGAATGATATGTGATGTATGAGATTGATCATGTTCTTGTAATAGGAATCACGACTTGCATGTCGATGAGTATGACAACCGGCAGGAGCCATAGGAGTTGTCTTTATTTATTGTATGAACTACGTGTCATTGAACAACGCCATGTAATTACTTTACTTTATTGCTAGCCGGTAGCCATACTAGTAGAAGTAATAAGTTGGCGAGACAACTTCATGGAGACACGACGATGGAGATCATGATGATGGAGATCATGGTGTCATGCCGGTGACGATGATGATCATGGAGCCCCAAAGATGGAGATCAAAAGGAGCAAAATGATATTGGCCATACCATGTCCCTTTTTGATTGCATGTGATGTTTATCATGTTTATGCATCTTATTTGCTTAGAACAACGGTAGTAAATAAGATGATCCCTCATTAAAATTTCAAGAAAGTGTTCCCCCTAACTGTGCACCGTTGCGAAAGTTCGTTGTTTCGAAGCACCACGTGATGATCGGGTGTGATAGATTCTTACGTTCACATACAACGGGTGTAAGCCAGATTTACACACGTGAAACACTTAGGTTAACTTGACGAGCCTAGCATGTACAGACATGGCCTCGGAACACAAGAGACCGAAAGGTCGAGCATGAGTCCTATGGAGGATACGATCAACATGAAGATGTTCACCGATGATGACTAGTCCGTCTCACGTGATGATCGGACACGGCCTAGTTGACTCGGATCATGTAATCACTTAGATGACTAGAGGGATATCTATCTGAGTGGGAGTTCATAAGACAAACTTAATTATCATGAACATAGTCAAAAACCCTTTGCAAATTATGTCATAGCTCGTGATTTAATTCTATTGTTTTAGATATGTTCCTAGAGAAAATTTAGTTGAAAGTTGACAGTAGCAATTATGCGGACAGTAGAAAGCTTATGTCCTTAATGCACCGCTCAGTGTGCTGAACCCCAAACGTCATCTGTGGATGTTACAAACATCGGACATACACGTTTTGATAACTACGCGATAGTTCAGTTAAACGGTTTAGAGTTGAGGCACCAAATATGTTTTCGAAACGTCACGGAACATATGAGATGTTTCGAGGGCTGAAATTGGGATTTCAGGATCGTGCCCACGTCAAGAGTTATAAGACCTCCAACGATTTTCTTAGCCTGCAAACTAAGGGAGAAAAGCTCAATCGTTGAGCTTGTGCTCAGATTGTCTGAGTGCAACAATCACTTGAATCGAGTGTGAGTTGATCTTCCAGAGATAGTGATGTTTCTCCAAAGTCATTGCCACCAAGCTGCTAGAGCTTCATGATGAACTATAACAAATCAAGGATAGATATGATGATCCTTGAGATATTCGCGATGTTTGACACCGCGAAAGTAGGAATCAAGAAGGAACATCAATTGTTGATGGTTGATGAAACCACTAGTTTCAAGAAGGGCAAGGGCAAGAAGGGATACTTCATGAAACAGCAAATCAGCTGCTGCTCTAATGAAGAAACCTAAGGTTGAACCCAAACCCGAGACTAAGTGCTTCTGTAATAAGGGGAACAACCACTGGAGCAGAATTACCTTAGATACTTGGTAGATGAGAAAGCTGGCAAGGTCGATAGAAGTATATTGGATATACATTAAGTTAATGTGTACTTTACTAGTACTCCTAGTAGCACCAGGGTATTAGATACCGGTTCGGTTGCTAAGTGTTAGTAACTCAAAATAAAAGGCTACGGAATAAATGGAGACTAGCTAAAGGTGAGCTGACGATATGTGTTGGAAGTGCTTCCAAGTTTGATCTGATCAAATATCGCACGCTCCCTCTACCATCAAGATTAGTATTAAACCTGAATAATTGTCATTTGGTGTTTGCGTTGAGCATAGACATGATTAGATTATGTCTATCGCAATACGGTTATTCATTTAAGGAGAATAATGGTTACTCTATTTATTTGAATAATACCTTCAATGGTCTTGCACCTAAAGGAATGGTTTATTGAATCTCGATCGTAGTGATACACATTTTCATGCCAAAAGATATAAGATAGTAATGATAGTACCACTTACTTGTGGCACTACCATGTAAGTCATATTGGTATAAAACGCATGAAGAAGCTCCATGTTGATGGATATTTGGACTCACTCATTTTTGAAAAGTTTGAGACGTGCGAACCATGTCTATTGGTGTATACGCATGAAGAAACTCCATGCAGATGGATCGTTTGGACTCACTTGATTTTGAATCACTTGAGATATGCAAATCATACCACATGGGCAAGATGACTGAAAAGCCTCGTTTTCAGTAAGATGGAACAAGATAGCAACTTGTTGGAAGTAACACATTTTGATGTGTACAGTCCAATGAGTGTTGAGGCATGCAGTGAATATCATTATGTTCTTACTTCACAGATGATTCGAGTAGATGTTGAGTATATTTACTTGATGAAACACAAGTCTGAATTATTGAATGGTTCAAGTAATTTCAGAGTGAAGTTGAAGATCATTGTGACAAGAGGATAAAATGTCTATGATATGATCATAGAGATGAGTATCTGAGTTAAGAGCTTTGGCACGCAATTAAGACATTGTGGAAATTGTTTCACAATTAATACCGCCCGGAACACCATAGTGTGATGGTGTGTCCGAACATCATAGTTGCACCCTATTGGATATGGTGTGTACCATGATGTCTCTTATCGAATTACCACTATCGTTCATGGGTTAGGCATTAGAGACAACCGCACTCACTTTAATAGGGCACCACGTAATTCCGTTGAGATGACACCGTGAGCACTATGGTTTAGAGAAACCTAAGCTGTTGTTTCTTGAAACTTTGGGGTTGCGACGCTTATGTGAAAAAGTTTCATCATGATAAGCTCGAACCCAAAACGGATAAATGTATCTTCATAGGATACCCAAAATGGTTTGGTATACCTCCTAATTCAGATCCGGAAGCAAAAGTGATTGTTTCTAGAAACGGGTCCTTTCTCGAGGAAAAGTTTCTCTCGAAAGAATTGAGTGGGAGGATGGTGGAGACTTGATGAGGTTATCAAACCATCACTTCAACCAGTGTGTAGCAGGGCACAAGAAGTTGTTCCTGTGGCACCTGCACCAATTGAAGTGGAAGCTTATGATAGTGATCATGAAGCTTCGGATCAAGTCACTACCGAATTTCGTAAGACGACAAGGACGCGTACTGCTTCAGAGTGGTACGGTGATCCTGTCTTGAAGGTCATGTTGCTAGACAACAATGAACCTACGAGCTATGGAGAAGCGATGGTGGGCCCAAATTCCGACAAATGGTTAGAAGCCATGAAATCCGAGATAGGATCCATGTATCAGAACAAAGCATGGACTTTGGCGGACTTGCCCGATGATCGGCAAGCCATTGAGATAAATGGATCTTTAAGAAGAAGACGGACGTGGACGGTAATGTCACCGTCTATGAAGCTCGACTTGTGGCGAAGAGTTTTTCACAAGTTCAAGGAGTTGACTACGATGAGATTTTCTCATCCGTAGCGATGCTTAAGTCCGTCGGAATCAAGTTAGCATTAGCTGCATTTATGAAATCTGGCAGATGGATGTCAAAACAAGTTTCCTTACCAATTTTCGCAAGGAAAGGTTGTATGTGATACAATTAGAAAGGTTTTGTCGATCCTAAGGATGCTAAAAGGTATGCTAGCTCCAGCGATCCTTCCATGGACTGGAGTAAGCATCTCGGAGTTGGAATATGCACTTTGATAAGATGATCAAAGATTTTGGGTTTATAAAAAGTATATGAGAAACTTGTGTTTCCAAAGAAGTGAGTGGGAGCACTATAGAATTTATGATGAGTATATGTTGTTGACATATTGTTGATCAGAAATGATGTAGAATTTCTGGAAAAGCATATAGGGTTATTTGAAAAGTGTTTTACAATGGAAAACCTAGATTAAGCTACTTGAACATTGAGCATCAAGATCTATGAGGATAGATCAAAAACGCTGAATGGTACTTTCAAATGAGCACATACCTTGACATGATCTTGAAGGTATTCAAGATGGATCGGTCAAACAAGGAGTTCTTGCCTGAGTTGTAAGGTATGAAGTTAAGAGTTAAAGCTTGACCATGCCAGAAGAGAGAGAAAGGACAAATGTTGTCCCCTATGCTTCAGACGTAGGCCCTATAGTATGCTATGCTGTGTACCGCGCCGAAAGTGTGCCTTGCCATGAGTCAGTCAAGGGGTACAAGAATGATCCAGGAATGGATCATTGGACAGCGATCAAAATTGTCCTTGGAGTAAATAAGGACATGTTTCTCGATTATGGAGGTGATAAAGAGTTCGGCGTAAAGGGTTACATCGATGCAAGCTTTAACACCTATCCGAGTGACTCTGAGTAGCAAACCGGATATGTATAATGGAGCAACCATTTGGAATAGCTCCAAGTGGAGCATGGAAGCAGCATTTACAATATGACCTAGAGATTTGCGAAGTACATACGGATCTGAATGTTGCAGACCCGTTGACTAAAACCTTTCTTACAAGAAAAACATGATCAAACCCCAAAAGTCATTGAGTCTTAATCACATGATGATGTGAACTGGTTTAGTGACACTAGTAAACTCTTTGGATGTTGGTCACATGGCGATGTGACCTGTGAGTGTTAATCACATGGCGATGTGAACTAGATTATTGACTCTAGTGCAAGCGGGAGACTGTTGGAAATATGCCCTAGAGGCAATAATAAATTAGTTATTATTATATTTCCTTGTTCATGATAATCATTTATTATCCATGCTATAATTGTATTGATAGGAAACTCAGATACATGTGTGGGTACATAGACAACACCATGTCCCTAGTAAGCCTCTAGTTGACTAGCTCGTTGATCAATAGATGGTTACTGTTTCCTGACCATGGACATTGGATGTCGTTGATAATGGGATCACATTATTAGCAGAATGATGTGATGGACAAGACCCAATCCTAAGCCTAGCACAAAGATCGTGTAGTTTGTATGCTAAAGCTTTTCTAATGTCAAGTATATTTTCCTTAGACCATGAGATTGTGCAACTCCCGGATACCGTAGGAATGCTTTGGGTGTACCAAACGTCACAACGTAACTGGGTGGCTATAAAGGTGCACTACAGGTATCTCCGAAAGTGTCTGTTGGGTTGGCACGAATCGAGACTGGGATTTGTCACTCCGTGTAAACGGAGAGGTATCTCTGGGCCCACTCGGTAGGACATCATCATAATGTGCACAATGTGACCAAGGGGTTGATCACAGGATGATGTGTTACGGAACAAGTAAAGAGACTTGCCGGTAACGAGATTGAACAAGGTATCGGTATACCGACGATCGAATCTCGGGCAAGTACAATACCGTTAGACAAAGGGAATTGTATACGGGATCGATTGAGTCCTTGACATCGTGGTTCATCCGATGAGATCATCGTGGAACATGTGGGAGCCAACATGGGTATCCAGATCCCACTGTTGGTTATTGACCGGAGAACGTCTCGGTCATGTCTGCATGGCTCCCGAACCCGTAGGGTCTACACACTTAAGGTTCGATGCCGCTAGGGTTATAAAGGAAGTTTGTATGTGGTTACCGAATGTTGTTTGGAGTCCCGGATGAGATCCCGGACATCACAAGGAGTTCCGGAATGGTCCGGAGGTAAAGATTTATATATGGGAAGTCCTGTTTTGGTCACCGGAAAAGTTTCGGGTTTTATCGGTAACGTACCGGGACCACCGGGAGGGTCCCGGGGGTCCACCAAGTGGGGCCACCATCCCCGGAGGGCTGCATGGGCCAAGTGT
>NC_041383.1:643316793-643340519 GCF_002162155.2 Triticum dicoccoides | reverse complement strand
GGAGGGGGCGCCTCCACCTGACTTGGGGGGCAAGTTTCCCCCTCTCCCACCCTTGGCCGCCCCCCTAGATGGGATCTAGGGCTGGCCGCGGCCCCTAGGGGTGGAAACCTAGGTGGGGCGCATCCCCCTCTCCCCCTATATATTGTGGAGGCAAAGGAGCAGCCCAACACACGAAGTTCATCTCATGTTGGCGCAGCCCTACCTCTCTTTCTCCTCATATCTTGCGGTGCTTGGCGAAGCCCTGCAGGATTGCCACGCTCCTCCACCACCACCACACCGTTGTGCTGCTGGTGGACGGAGTCTTCCCCAACCTCTCCCTCTCTCCTTGCTGGATCAAGGCATGGGAGACGTCACCGGGCTGCACGTGTGTTGAACGCGGAGGTGTCGTCCGTTCGGCACTAGGATCTCCGGTGATTTGGATCACAACGAGTACGACTCCTTCAACCCCGTTCTCTTGAACGCTTCCGCTTAGCGATCTACAAGGGTATGTAGATGCACTCTCCTTCCCCTCATTGCTAGTATCTCCATAGATATATCTTGGTGACTCGTAGGAAAATTTTCAATTTCTGCTACGTTCCCCAACACTTATTCCGTAGTCCATCGAATCTTTACCCAAAACTTGAAAACTTCAAGCACACAAAACTCAACACAAAACTCGTAAGCTCCGTTAGTATAAGAAAATAAAACCACCACTTAGGTACTGTAATGAACTCATTCTAAATTCATATTGGTGTAATATCTACTGTACTCCAACTTATCTATGGTTCATACCCTCCGGTACTACTCATAGATGCATCAGAATAAGCAAACAACACAATGAAAACAGAATCTGTCGAAAACAGAACAGTCTGTAGTAATCTGTATCAAACGTATACTTCTGGAACCCCAAAAATTATGAAATAAATTTCTGGACCTGAGTAATTTGTCTATTAATCATATTCAAAAAGAATCAACCTAAAAGCACTCTCCAGTAAAAAATGGAAGCTAATCTCGTGAGCGCTAAAGTTTCTGTTTTTCACAACAAGATCACATAAACTTCACCCAAGTCTTCCCAAAGGTTCTACTTGGCACTTTATTGAAACAAAACATATAAAACATGATTACTACAGTAGAATAATCATGTGGACACACAAAAATAGTAAGGATAAATATTGGGTTGTCTCTCAACAAGCGCTTTTCTTTAATGCCTTTCTAGCTAGGCATGATGATGACAATGATGCTCACATAAAAGATAAGAATTAAAACATAACGGGAGCATCATGAAGAATATGACTAGCACATTTAAGTCTAACCCACTTCCTATGCATAGGGATTTTGTGAGCAAACAACTTATGGGAACAATAATCAACTAGCATAGGAAGGTAAAACAAGCATAGCTTCAAAACTTTAAGCACATAGAGAGGAAACTTGATATTATTGCAATTCCTACAAGCATATTGTCGGTGTCAAAACCGGCGGATCTCGGGTAGGGGGTCCCGAACTGTGCGTCTAGGCGGATGGTAACAGGAGACAAGGGACACGATGTTTTTACCTAGGTTCGGGCCCTCTCGATGGAGGTAAAACCCTACTCCTGCTTGATTAATATTGATGATATGGGTAGTACAAGAGTAGATCTACCACGAGATCAAAGAGGCTAAACCCTAGAAGCTAGCCTATGGTATGATTGTTGTTCGTCCTACGGACTAAACCTCTCCGGTTTATATAGACACCGGAGAGGGCTAGGGTTACACAAAGTCGGTTACAATGGGAGGAGATCTACATATCGTATCACCAAGCTTGCCTTCCACGCCAAGGAAGGTCCCATCCGGACACGGGACGAAGTCTTCAATCTTGTATCTTCATAGTCCGGGAGTTCGGCCAAAGGTTATAGTCCGGCCATCCGGACACCCCCTAATCCAGGACTCCCTCAGTAGCCCCCGAACCAGGCTTCAATGACGACGAGTCCGACACGCAGATTTGTCTTCGGCATTGCAAGGCGGGTTCTTCTCCAAATCCCATATACCTGTTGAACAGTGTCCTGCTTCTGATGAATGCTGCGCTCCTTGGCTTCTACGCCCAATAATGGCCATCTTCCACGTGTCAAAAGAATGCGAAAAGACAGGGTGTTTTCGAGCTATTTTTGGGCATCGAGGCCCATTTCGCGTGGTGGAAGAAGTTGTTCTGCCTCGTGCCCCATTCTCAGAAGGGGTCGATATATCAAGTGGGAGGAGCCGAACTATGGCGCATCGCCGGGACCGGATATCTATCCGGAACCCCAAAGAAGGCATCCGAAGACTGGCCTTCAGAATGGTTTTACATAGAAGATGTCCGCCTGCCGGACCCTGTACGGATCGGCCTCCCTGAGTTTGATAATTCTCCCTTGAAGAAGCGCCTGAGCTGGCATCCATGGAGCCCTCAAAAGGAAAATGACAGGGACGTCCTTTACCTGATGAGCCGGATAAGGTTGTTAGCTCATTCCGGACTGACCATGATCGAGGTCATGGACACATGCATTATGCGGGGGGGTGCAGCCCCTTCAGTACAGAGGCCACCCCATGTGGGATTTCAACGGGGAGGACGACGCCACCCGGTGCGGCCGCAAGGGGCCGGATTCGGCTGCTACTCTAACAAAGATCTTGTCCGCTTTGTACAAGGGAGAAGAGGAGGAATTCCTCCGCATCAACCCACGGGGCGGATTTTCAATGTACAATCCTCCAAGCTGGGTAAGCGAACAATTTCACTTGCCCATCCATTTTCACATTCCCATAGTTAAGTTCTTAGTCTAGCAATTTCAACGCAGGAGCTACGCCAGACTGTAAAGGAGGTAAACAGCCCTCCTCCACAACCCGAGGACCTGGAACGATCCCTCGACCCGGACTCCCAAGAGGACCCGGACTTATGTGTGGAGCTGATTGATGGGCTGTTTCATCAATTGAGCAAGGACAACACCTTGGTGGCCATTACAGCCGATTATCCTGGACTACTTCCAGCCTCAAAGGTAACCGAGACCGAAGTCCCAGTACTTTCAAGAGGATCCATCCGTGCTTATTTTTGATCGCCGTATACCAATGGCGTTTTTCGCATGGGAAGTCCTTGAGGCGGAGGGCCGAGCCCATGGTGGCTAGCCAACAAGGGCCATCGAGGCCCAGCAGGCTAAAAAGAAGTGCGGACCGGATTGAGACGCCGACGCAACGGTACGGCGTGCAACTTTAATGCCCAGGGTTTATGCCCTCAAGGCATACTAACGCTCATGCTCTCTTTAGGAAGAAGAGCGCCCGCCGGACTATATCCACCGGCCAGGCTTCAAGGTCGAGTCCGGAAGCGGGGGCGAACACGGGGCGTGCACCGGACGCTCCTCCGACAGAGGACGCGGACGGGCTATCTGCCACCAATTCCAAGGTGGAGAGTGCCATGAACCACAGGCGTCGCCGGACTGTTCTTCGTGACGCTTGTTTTTCCTAAGAGGCGTTGGACGCCTTTAATACGGGAGATGTGTACCTCCGTGCCGCTCAAAATGGTCTAGCCAGAGCCACATAGCAGTATGTAAAAGACATACGGGTGAGAAAATTTGATGGTTATATATGCCAGTAGCCCCCGAGACTTGAAACAGTTAGAATAACTGATTTAAGGATCATTTGTTATGCAGGATCTTATAGAAAAGAATACCCAACTGTCCCAGGAGCTGGAAGAGTGCAAAGCCCAACTTGAGGCTGCACTAGCCGCAACATGGAAGGCCACTGAGACCCCCTCTGTTAATATACGCTTCGAAAGATAAGTATGTTGTGAAGTGCGGCATGTGTGCAATTCTGACAATAACAGTGCAGATGGCGCCGGAGTGGATCCAGACAAGAAGCAACTCTTGCGCCAGTTAAAGGCCGGCGAGAGCGTGCTTATGAGGGTGAGGCAATAGAAGAACAAGCTTCAAGATGCCAACACCCAGCTGGGCGAGGAACTAAAGGATGTTCGTGCTTAGCTATCGGACTCCGTGAAGGACAATCGGCGGCTTCGACGTGGCATGTTCAGTAAGTGCTTGAACGAACTATGAAAAGAAGAGTTCGGCGAGGAAGTTGAATTGACAGAGTTATGTTTGTAGGTATGCTGACAGGTCGACCTGCGGAGGAAATGCCAGGTTCTATGGGTGACCTTCTTCCCGAGCTCTCACAATTGCACGAACGAGTTCGGCAGGTGATGCAAGGCGTCGCCCAGGCCTTGTGGTCGTCCGTCTCCGTGCCCGAAGGCCTTGGAGAGATTGCAAAGAAGCTGAAGGGAGCGCGGCGGCGCTTCCGATTATGGAAGATATCAGCCAGCCGTCAAGGCGCCAGGGAAGCCTGGGCCATGGTGAAGACGCGGTACACGAAGGCTGACCCCAACCATATGGCCGAGGTCGGACCTATGGGGCCCGACGGGAAGGAGATCCCTGTCAGTTTAGTGTACGGCCAGGTAAAGTTGGCCGCAAAATATTCCCAACAGGACTGTAAACTAGACAGCCTGTTGGATGGTATTGAAGAGGAATATACCCAGTCAAATTGACTATGTAATTGAAAATGACATGTAAAATGCCTTCTAGCCGGATTGTAGATCGTTTGTCATGGTGGACCTTTTCGCTTCAACCTCGGGACCCGATAGTCCAGAGTGTGTCCGAATACCCTCTCGGTTATGTAAGAACCGGGCCATGCATGGAGACCAGGCGTAGGGGTCATTAGTGCTTTATCAGACAAGTGCCCAACTAGTTATGTTATATTACATGGTTAGTAAGAAACATCTTCCAGGGAGAATAGTTCCGTTAGGGGTTCCTTTCCCTGGGAGGCATGCCCTAAAGTGCATGTCCGAACTACGAAAAAAAGCAGGAAAGCATCCGGGGACAGATAAATAAACAAGGTAAAAACATCTTTTAGTTCACCGACCGAATATTCCCTTAAGAATGCTAGCTTTCGGCTTCACCCAGTCTGAGGTACACATCCGGCTGACCCAGCAGTAACAATCGCAGAGGTGCTCCCTTTACCACCTAGCCGAACAATCGGGAACGTAGGGGTAAGCACAGGAGCCAGGCAACCCAGCTTGGCCAAAACTTAAGTCATATCGATGCATATAATGGTGAATAAAAGGTACATGTAGAAGTGTGACGCACGTCTTGGGCGCGAGGTCCGTATAAATAAGCTTCTGTTAAAGAAGCCCCCAGGTATAATGAGCGCGGATAACGCGTCAATTGCGTGCGAATAAGGCGCAAATGAGCCCTTAAAAGGCTGTAATAGAAGAAAGAGGGAGAAGGAGAGAAATATAAGACAGCTAATGTGTAAAAAATAGACAGAGGATGGAGACGAACACAGAGTCCAGCGCTAGGCGTAGAATCTTCATAGGCGTGCTGCGTTCCATGGGTTCGGCTCGAGTCGGTTATCCGATGCATTTCGTAGACTGTACGCTCCAACAGTCAGGACTTGGTCAATTATGAAGGGACCTTCCCATTTGGGCTTGAGTTTGTCCTTTTTCTTGTCCGGCAGGCGTAGAACTAATTCGCCAACACTGTAAATTTTGGCATGTACTTCTCTGCTTTGATATCTTCGAGCCTGCTGTTGATAGAATGCGGAACGGGCTTTTGCCACATCGCGCTCCTCCTCCAATGCGTCCAAACTGTCCTGCCGATCGAGTTCGGCTTCTCTTTCTTCGTACATGCGCACGCGAGGTGAGTCATGAATTGTTTCGCAGGGCAGGATTGCCTCTGCGTCGTATACCATAAAAAATGGTGTGAATCCGGTAGTGCGGTTCGGCATGGTCCGCAACCCCCAGAGTATGGAGTCGAGCTCCTCTACCCAGTGCATGTTAGATTCCTTGAGGGACCGCACTAGTCTGGGTTTGATGCCGCTCATGATTAGACCATTTGCCCGCTTGACTTGACCGTTAGTTTGTGGGTGATAGACTGAAGCGTAGTCGAGCTTGATGCCCATGTTTTTGCACCAGAGTTTTACCTCGTCGGCCGTAAAGTTCGTGCCGTTATCAGTGATGATGTTGTGGGGGACTCCGTAATGGTGTACGACCCCTGATATGAAGTCTATCACTGGTCCGGATTCGGCCGTCTTGACAGGCTTGGCCTCTATCCATTTGGTGAATTTGTCAACCATGACCAATAAGTATTTTTGCTTGTGGGTTCCCCCTTTAAGGGGTCCAACCATGTCAAGCCCCCAGACCGCGAAGGGCCAGGTGATGGGTATAGTTCGGAGGGCGGTGGGTGGCATATGGCTTTGGTTAGCGAATAATTGGCAGCCGACGCATCGTCGGACTAAGTCCTGAGCATTTGCCCGGGCTGTAGGCCAATAAAATCTAGTACGGAAGGCCTTGCTTACAAGGGTCGGGCTGCGTGTGGTGCCCGCCGAGTCCGGCATGAATTTCAACCAAAAGGTTCCGCTCTTCCTCTTCGGAGATACACCTTTGAAGGACTTCGGTGGTGCTTTTCTTATAAAGCACTCCTTCGTGGACTTTATAGGCTTTAGATCGCCGCACTATGCAGCATGCCTCGTTTTGGTCCTCGGGAAGTTCCTACCTAGTTAAGTAGGCTAAGAATGGTTCTATCCACAAGGCAATGACTGCCATTATTACGTGGGCTGAGGATGTTACTTCATTGGCCGAGCCTCCCATTGTGTCAAAATGTTCGGTGTCAGGTGGTGCGGCTGGATCCGGGTTGTTATTTCTGGATTCCCCTTCCCATTGTACGAATGGCTTGAATAGCCTTTCCAAGAAAATGTTGGGAGGGATTGCATCGCGCTTTGCACTGATGCGTGCCAAGACGTCTGCTGCCTGATTGTTTTCCCGGGCTATATGGTGAAATTCGAGTCCCTCGAACCGAGTTGACATTTTTAGGACATCATTGCGATATGCTGCCATTTTTGGATCTTTGGCGTCAAAATCTCCATTTATTTGGGATATCGCGAGGTTCGAATCCCCACGCACCTCTAGGCGTTGAATGCCCATGGAGACTGCCATCCGGAGACCATGCAGAAGGGCCTCGTATTCGGCTGCATTGTTAGAGTCCATATACATTATCTGGAGTACATATTGGACTGTATCCCCTGTTAGGGACGTCAAAATGATGCCAGCCCCCAGACCCGCTAGCATTTTGGAGGCGTCGAAGTGCATAATCCAGTTGGAATATGTGCCGTACTCTTTACGGAGTTCGGCTTCAGTCCATTCGGCGACAAAGTCGGCCAAAACTTGCGACTTGATAGCTCGGCGTGGCTTATAGGTTATGTCGAATGGGAGGAGCTCAATGGCCCATTTGGCAATCCGACTCGTCGCGTCGCGGTTGTTTATAATATCATTAAGAGGTACTTCGGGGGCTACTGTTATTGAACACTCTTCAAAGTAGTGTCGTAGCTTCCGGGATGCCATGAACACCGCGTACGCTATCTTTTGATAATGCGGGTACCGTTACTTGCATGGAGTGAGGACAGTGGACATGTAGTAAACTAGTTTTTGAAGGGGGAATTTGTGTCCGTCCGTTTCTCGTTCGACGACGAGCACTGCGCTTACAACTTGATGAGTTGCCGCAATGTATAATAGCATTGGTTCGCCGATATTAGGCATGGCTAGGACCGGGTTTGTTGCCAATATGGATTTTATTTCTTCGAGTCCGGCCGTGGCAGCATCCGTCCACTCGAAGTGTTAGGTGTGCTGGAGGAGGCGATAAAGGGGTAATGCCTTTTCTCCCAAGCGGGAGATGAAGCGGCTTAGAGCCGCCACGCATCCAGTCAATTTTTGTATTTGTTTGAGGTCCTTTGGAATATCCAATTGTGACAGAGCTCGGATCTTGGCTGGGTTTGCTTCAATTCCTCTACCGGATACAATGAAGCCCAAGAGCTTTCCGGCTGGTAAGCCGAAAACACATTTTTCCGGGTTAAGCTTGATGTCATATGTTCGGAGGTTATCGAACGTGAGCCTCAAGTTGTCTACTAGAGTTTCGACGTGCTTGGTTTTGACGACCACGTCATCCACGTATGCTTCGACTGTTTTGCCGATCTGGTTGGCCAGACATGTCTGAATCATGCGCTGATATGTTGCGCCGGCGTTTTTGAGCTCGAAGGGCATTGTGTTGAAGCAGAATGGGCCGTATGGGGTGATAAATGCCGTTGCGGCTTGGTCTGGCTCTGCCATCTTAATTTGATGGTAGCCAGAGTATGCGTCGAGGAAACACAATGAATCGTGTCCTGCGGTAGCGTCAATGATTTGATCAATGCGGGGGAGGGGGAAGGGATCCTTTGGGCAAGCCTTGTTGAGGTCCTTGAAATTGACGCATAGGTGCCAGGATTTGTCCTTCTTTGGTACCATCACCAGGTTTGCTAGCCAGTCCGGATGTTTTATATCTCTTATAAATCCGGCTTCCAGTAGTTTGGCTAGCTCCTCTCCCATGGCTTGTCTCTTAGGTTTAGAGGAAACGCCGAAGAGCATGCTTAACAGGCTTGAATCCTTTTAGGATGTTTAGGCTGTGCTCGGCCAGCCTGCATGGGATTCCTGGCATATCTGATGGGTGCCAGGCAAAAAATGTCCCAATTTTTGCGTAGGAATTCTCGTAGTGCGGCGTCTACATCAGGGTTTAATTGTGCCCCGATGGAGGCCGTTTTTGTAGGGTCCGTTGGATGGACTTGGAATTTGACTATTTCGTCTGCCGGTTTAAAGGAGGTGTACTTGGATCTCTTGTCAAGTATCACGTCGTCCCTGTCCACCGTGGAGCGCAGCACGGTTAGTTCCTCGGCCGCTAGGGCTTCGGATAATGCCTCAAGGGCTAGCGCGGCTGTCTTGTTTTCGGCACGGAGTGCTATGTCCGGGTCACTAGCAAGAGTGATGATTCCGTTGGGTCCGGGCATTTTGAGCTTCATGTACCCGTAATGGGGTATAGCTTGAAAAATTGTGAATGCCTCCCGCCCTAATAGAGCGTGGTACCCGCTGCTGAACGGGGCCACTTGAAATGTGACCTCCTCGGATCTGTAATTATCCGATGTGCCAAACACTACGTCCAGTGTGATTTTTCCTGTGCAGCACGCTTCCCGACTGGGGATTATTCCTCTAAAGGTTGTGTTGCTTCGCTCAATGCGGCTCCAGTCTATTTCCATTTTTTGAAGGGCTTCCTCATAAATGAGGTTCAACCCGCTGCCACCGTCCATGAGTACCTTAGTAAGTCGAAAGCCGTCCACTATCGGACTGAGGACCAATGCGGCTGGTGCTCGGGCTGTTCGGAATTTAGGTTCGTCACGGGCATTGAAGGTAATAGCCGTGTCACTCCATGGATTTATTGTTGCTACCTGGTAGACTTCGGTAAGGCTACGAGTGTTCGTTTCCGCATATTGTTTGATGCGAAAGTCTCGAAGACTGTTGATACCATACTGGTACTCCTGGGGTGGTGCTCTGCGGATTCTGGAGTTAGAAGCTCCTCGCCACTTCTGGCCACCTGCCGGAGTATCCAACATGCTCTAAGGCTATGAGTTGGTGTGACGCCCTCTATACTATGAATTTTACAGGGTCCATTGAGCCATCCCTCCAGTACGGTTCCATACCCTATAGAAGGTTTTTGTTTTTTGGTGATTAACCCCTGTGCATGGTGATAATGCGCCCTTTTATTTTGGACTGGGGTTGTATTCAGGGCCGGATCGTCCCAGAATTTTATTTCAGTTTTCCAGACGCTTTCCATCGCACAGTATTTTTGTACCATGGATGCCAAGTCAGTGAAGCGTGTAATATCACGGCGACTTATGGCGTTGAGGATTCTGATGTCCGTGCAATTATTGCAGAAGGATGAAATTGCATCCTTCTCACGGCAGTCCTCTATCCTGTTCATAACCAGGAGGGATCTGGCCCAGTAATGATGTACTGTTTCCATGGGCTCTTGCCGAACTTGGGATAGATCCCTTATATTAGGGTGGGCGGGTGGAGTTAAATCCGGAACCTCTCCCAATCTGAGGCTCAGGGGCCAAGGAGTTTCTGAATTCGGAAGCTTGGGTTCTTGGATGCTGTCCAATGAATCTGGCCCGCTGTTTGACATTAGGTTTAGGGCTTGAGTGACGTCCTCCCCTCCGCGGATATCCGGCTTGGGGGGATCGGAAATACAGACATATTTGGTCCTTAAGATGGGTATAGATTCGCAGCATTGTTCCTCCACCACTACGACGTGGTGGGTGACCTGGGGAGAGTCAATTTCCCTTGGATCGGGTTTAAGCCCAATCTGATCGTAGTCTGTAGCGACTCCCAGGGCGGCGATGCGATCCAAGAGCTCGTTTAAGGAAAAGAGCTCCATCGGATCTAACTGCTCGACGAGTTCCGAGTTGACGTGGAGATAGCTTTTGATGGCCCGAGAAGTCACTGTTGGCGCGGCGGCCGAACAGGCGGTCATAAGAAAACCGCCTAGTCGGAGAGTTTGGCCGATAGCCAAAGGTCCTTTAGCAACAGTGCCGTCCTTAAAGACGGGACGTGGCATCCTTCCTGATGGCGACGGCACAGTGGAACTCTCAATGAAAGCACCAATGTCGGTGTCAAAATCGGCGGATCTCGGGTAGGGGGTCCTGAACTATGCGTCTAGGCGGATGGTAACAGGAGACAAGGGACACGATGTTTTTACCCAGGTTCGGGCCCTCTCGATGGAGGTAAAACCCTACTCCTGCTTGATTAATATTGATCATATGGGTAGTACAAGAGTAGATCTACCACGAGATCAAAGAGGCTAAACCTTAGAAGCTAGCCTATGGTATGATTGTTGTTCGTCCTACGGACTAAACCTCTCCGGTTTATATAGACACCGGAGAGGGCTAGGGTTACACAGAGTCGGTTACAATGGGAGGAGATCTACATATCGTATCTCCAAGCTTGCCTTCCACGCCAAGGAAAGTCCCATCCGGAAACGGGACGAAGTCTTCAATCTTGTATCTTCATAGTCTGGGAGTTCGGCCAAAGGTTATAGTATGGCCATCCGGACACCCCCTAATCCAGGACTCCCTCACATATGTACCTCCCTCATAATAATTTTCAGTAGCATCATGAATGAATTCAACAATATAACCAGCACCTAAAGTATTCTTTTCATGATCTACTAGCATAGAAAATTTACTACTCTCCACATAAGCAAAATTCATCTCATGAATAGTAGTGGGAGCAAACTCAACAAAATAATTATCATGTGAGGCATAATCCAATTGAAAACTAAAATCATGATGACGAGTTTCATGGTTATCATTATTCCTAATAGCATACAAGTCATCACAATAATCATCATAGATAGCAACTTCGTTCTCATAATCAATTGGAACCTCTTCCGAAATAGTGGAATCATCACTAAATAAAGTTGACACTCTTCCAAATCCACTTTCATGTTCATCACAATAAGATTCAACATCCTCCAAAATAGTGGGATCACTACTTCCTAAAGTTGACACTCTTCCAAACCCACTTTCATCAATATAATCATCATAAATAGGAGGCATGCTTTCATCATAATAAATATTCTCATCAAAGCTTGGGGGACAAAAAATATCATATTCATCAAACATAGCTTCCCCAAGCTTGTGGCTTTGCATATCATTAGCATCATGGATATTCAAGGAATTCATACTAACAACATTGCAATCATGCTCATCATACAAAGATATAGTACCAAACATTCTAATGCATTCTTCTTCTAGCACTTGAGCACAATTTTCCTTTCCATCATACTCACGAAAGATATTAAAAAGACGAAGCGTATGAGACAAACTCAATTCCATTTTTTTGTAGTGTTCTTTTATAGACTAAACTAGTGATAAAACAAGAAACAAAAAGATTCGATTGCAAGATCTAAAGATATACCTTCAAGCACTCACTTCCGAAAAGAGCTTAGTTGACGGGGTGTGAGTACCGTTTACCTAGCCTCCCCGACAACGGCGCCAGAAAAGAGCTTGATGTCTACTACACAACCTTCTTCTTGTAGACTTTGTTGGGCCTACAAGTGCACAGGTTTGTAGGACAGTAGCAAATTTCCCTCAAGTGGATGACCTAAGATTTATCAATCCGTAGGAGGCATAGGATGAAGATGGTCTCTCTCAAGCAACCCTGCAACCAAATAACAAAGAGTCTCTTGTGTCCCCAACACACCCAATACAATGGTAAATTGTATAGGTGCACTAGTTTGGCGAAGAGATGGTGATACAAGTGCAAAATAGATAGTAGATAAAGGTATTTGTAATCTGAAATTATAAAAACAGCAAGGTAAGAAGTGGTAAAAGTGAGCGTAAATGGTATTGCAATGATAGGAAACAAGGCCTAGGGTTCATACTTTCACTAGTGCAAGTTCTCTTAACAATAATAACATAGATAGGTCATATAACAAGCCCTCAATATGCAACAAAGAGTCACTCCAAAGCCACTAATAGCGGAGAACAAACGTAGAGATTATGGTAGGGTACGAAACCACCTCAAAGTTATTCTTTCGGATCGATCTATTAAAGAGTTCGTACTAGAATAACACCTTAAGACACAAATCAACCAAAACCCTAATGTCACCTAGATACTCCATTGTCACCTCAAGTATCTGTGGGCATGATTATACGATATGCATCACACAATCTCAGATTCATCCAACCAACACAAAGTACTTCAAAGAGTGCCCCAAAGTCTCTACCGGAGAGTCAAGAACGTGTGCCAACCCCTATGCATAGGTTCATGGGCGGAACCCGCAAGTTGGTCACCAAAACATACATCAAGAGGCACATGATATCCCATTGTCACCACAGATAAGCACGGCAAGACATACATCAAGTGTTCTCATAAAAGACTCAATCTGATAAGATAACTTCAAGAGGGAAACTCACTTCATCAAAAGAGAGTAGAGGGGGAGAAACATCATAAGATCCAACTACAATAGCAAAGCTCGGGATACATCAAGATCGTGCCATAGAGGGAACACGAGAGAGAGAGATCAAACACATAGCTACTGGTACATACCCTCAGCCCCGAGGGTGAACTACTCCCTCTTCATCATGGAGAGCACCGAGATGATGAAGATGGCCACCGGTGAAGGATCCCCCCTCCGGCAGGGTGCCGGGAAGGGCTCCCGAGAGGTTTTTGGTGGCTACAGAGGCTTGCGGTGGCGGAACTCCCGATCTATCTTGATATTCAATGGTTTTAGGGTACGTAGGCTTATATAGGCGAAAGAAGTCGGTCGGGGGGTGCTCGAGGGGTCCACAAGAGAGGGGGCCGCGCCCTGTAGGGGGGTGCGCCCCCCTATCTTCTGGGCTCCTCGAGTATCTCCTGACTTGATCTCCAAGCCTCCAGGATGATATTCTTCCAAAAAATCACGATGTCGAAGGTTTCATTCCGTTTGGACTCCGTTTGATATTCCTTTTCTTTGAAATACCGAAACAGGCAATAAAACAACAATATGGGCTGGGCCTCCGGTTAATAGGTTAGTCCCAAAAGTAATATAAAAGTGTATAATAAAGCCCATAATCATTCAAAATAGATAATAATATAGCATGAATGCTTCATAAATTATAGATACGTTGGAGACATATCACTAATTTTTACCGGGCCGGCCTTTTTCACCGGAATGGGCCACTGTTGGGCCGTGCCACGTGTCGACCTATCATAGGCGCCTCCTGTCCAATGAGTGGATGACATCTGTCCTAACGGTGAGGCAACATGTGTTTCCTGCGGCCAATGACGATTTTACACATGGAAAATCCCCTTTGGCCTGGGCTGTTAACGGGTTATCGGATCCAAAACCGGACCCGATAGCTTAACGGCGTTCCGCTACGGTGGATGCCACGTGTCGGTCACCCTTGACGAAAGCACTTCTGTGACGCGCGATTTATTGTCATGGAATTGGACATTTCCCTGATGATAATTTTGGTAATGTCATGGAACACTTCTACGACAGCACAGGTATGACTATCTTGATTCTGTCATAAATTTGTTATGGATGTACATGCATGACAGAAAACACGACCTACTGTGACAAACATGTATCATCACGGAAGTGTATTTTTTTGTAGTGCCTGGATGAGCACTGGCATCATAATGAACTTCCGCTTTATGCACAACCAAGGAGGAAGGTTATACATACATAGAGTCACAGGCCAGGTGCTATGGTTGCTGCTCTGCTCCCCAAAAGGATTAATGCCATATACTCTTAGACCAAACCATACGTTCCTTGCGTCACCTGCAAAGTCCTCCCAGTACTTTCTCTCGATTTTTCTCCACTGCGACCCGTCAGCGGGTACTCTCAACTTCTCGTCTTTCTTATGGTCTTCTCTGTGCCATCGCATCGACTTGGCATGCTATTTGTTTTAGAACAAACGTTTCACCCGTGGTATTATAGGAGCATACAACATCACCTTGGCAGGAATCTTCTTCCTGGGCGCTCGCCCTTGACATCACCAGGGTCATCGTGGCTGATCTTATAGCGCAATGCATCGCATACTGGGCACGCGATCAAATCCTCGTACTCACCGCGGTAGAGGATGCAGTCATTAGGGCATGCATGTATCTTCTGCACCTCTAATCCTAGAGGGCAGACAACCTTCTTTTCTTCGCACGTACTCTCGGGCAATTCGTTGTCCTTTGGAAGCATCTTCTTTAACATTATCAACAACTTTCCAAATCCCTTATCAGATACACCATTCTCTGCCTTCCATTGCAGCAATTCCAGTGTGGTGCCTAGCTTTTTCTTATCAACTTCGCAATTTGGGTACAACAATTTCTTGTGATCCTCTAACATGCACTGCAACTTCTTCTTCTCCTTTTCACTTGCGCATTTTCTCTTTGCATCGGCAATGGCCCGACCTAGATCATCAGCTGGCTCATCTGATACCTCTTCTTCAACTTCTTCCCGGATTGCCGGCTCAACTGCTTCCCCCATTGTTGTACCATCGTATTCAAGGAACCCATGGCCAGGATAGATGCCATCGTCCTCTTCTTCTTCATTGTCTTCCATCATAACCCCTCTTTCTCCGTGCTTGGTCCGAACATTATAGTGGGGCATGAAACCGGACTCAAACAGGTGGACGTGAATGGTTCTTGACTTAGACTAATTCAGATCATTCTTACAGCCAGCACATGGACAAGGCATAAAATCATCCGCCCGCTTGTTTGCCTTAGCCGCAAGCAGAAAAGTATGCACGCCATTAATTAACTGGGGAGAGCATCGGTAGTCGTACATCCATTGCCTGCTCATCTTCATTACACAGCACCGAAAAGACCAAATTAATACATGTTCATACATAAAGTTCATACAACACTTATTCTCATAAAACAACATACAAATAATTCTCTAGCTAAAGCATTTAAATGCAACAACAAATGCGATCAAGATCGCAACTAAAAGGTAACAATTGATCCAACAGCATAATGATACCAAGCCTCACTATCGATGGCATATTTTCTAATCTTTCTAATCTTCAAGCGCATTTTTCCATCTTGATCTTGTGATCATCGACGACATCGACAACATGCAACTCCAATTCCATCTTCTTCCCCTCAATTCTTTTCAATTTTTCTTTAAAATACTCGTTTTATTTTTCAACTAAATTTAACCTCTCGACAATAGGGTCGGTTGGAATTTCCGGTTCACATACCTCCTAGATAAAAATATTCATGTCAACTTGGTGGGCATAATTTGTCATAAACAGGAAATGCAACAAATAGTTATAAAAGAGAATATACCACATCCGAATCATAACGGGGACGGATATCAAAACCATGGCACTATGTATAACAAACAACGTACGGGTAAGATAATTATACAAGTAACTATATATGTAAATCACACAAACATGATTTTTTTATATTAAAAAGATAAGAACAAGAGGCTCACCACAATGTGGAGCCGGCGACGGGAAGATGCGGGCGATCAACGGTGGTTAGGACGGAGACGGGAAGGCACTAAGTAAACCACACCTACATATGCAAACTAAGAGTTATTTTGACCTCAAATTGCATATAAATCAAATACTACCACATATGATTCCTCCCAAAATAAAACTCACAAATCACTATACTTAGCAATGAGAGATGAAAGGACAAAGTTGCTAACCTTTGTGATCACTTGGATGGATGGGGTGCCTTCAAATCTTCACAAATTTTGGCAAAAATGGAGTGTGAGATCGAGAGGAAGACAAAGAAAACAGAGGAGAGGAAAGGGGAAGAACAGAGTGCTCGGGGTGGACGAAGGGGTTTATATCAGAAGACCTTTAGTACTGGTTTGTTAGACGAACCGGGACTAAAGGTGCATTTCTAGTCCCGGTTCGTAGCATGAACCGGTACTAGAGGTGCTGGTGGGGCCGCAGCCTGCCACCACCTCTTTAGTACCGGTTCTTGGCACGAACCAATACGAAAGGTTTTTTTTTTGCGGGGAGAACCAATACGAAAGGTTAGCCACGAACCGGTACTAATGAGCGCCGCCCGCCTAGACGTTGGAACCGGCACTAATGATCATATTAGTGCTGGTTCAGTCATAAACCGGGACTAATGTGCTTCACATTAGGCCCTTTTTCTACTAGTGATCGGCCACCATCACTTGAATGATCAAATCACATGGGTTGCAATGCAAACACCACCGAGGTTCAAGAGTGGAGGAAATAAGCCTTATCCCGCACGTCTAAACAATCTACAATAATACATCGTTTTATGATCATTTGCAAATTCGATTGGAGTTTAGAGTTTTTGAGATGGTTGTTTCTTGCTAGCATGTGTATACATCCATTAATTTGCTATGTGCATGTGTGAAGTCTCCGGGAACAGTTTGTCCGTTTCGGTTCATTTTGCAGGGTGCATGCTAAAAACAATCTACAATAATGCATGTTCTGTTACATATTTTGTGAGCTGACTACCATCTTTCTCGCTCTAATTTCTGCTATGACTCTTAGCTACACTCATCAGCGTTGGTGTGTCACTGATCTGATTTTCTCTACAACATGAGTTCAACAATGGGAACTAGTGAAGAATCAGCATCATTTTATGTATTAAATTTGTTTGTCTCATCTTAACAAGTCAGAAAGTATGCTTATTTATGTTTATACGACTGACTAACTGGCCCTTTTCCATATATAACAATGTGTTCTTCATATGTACTACATGACATGTAAATTAAATGTATTGGTGTGTTTCATGGTGCTAGTAGAATCTTAAAAATGAAGCGGTACTACCAAATTATCAAGTATAAACTAGTTGGCTTGTTAAGCCAACATCTTATCATATGAACGGATTAAGGCATGCCAAATAAACAAAGACAGAAAATAGCAATTCAACTATGCAGGGTGTATGAACTTGAAAGAAATCATTTTAATACTATGAATCATTTTTATATTGTGTGATCTAGAAGAGGAATGAACACCAAAGAACAATAGGCATGGGCGGCAACAAGAAAACAAAACAAAGCCTCTTCTGGTGTTAGATGAAGAACTGAGGTTTTTAGCCTTCCATCATGTTCCCATGCTCACCTCTCTTAGGCCCTCTTTTTTTCCACTTTTTGTCTCGTAGTGGACATCTCATATAACCTAAATATATGCACATATATGTGTTCTTTTCCTGCTAAAGCAATTTAACAAGCAAAAAGGAAGAGGAAGGAGCACATAAGAATGATAGGAATGAGAGGCATCGGGAAATACCAAACCAAATTTCCACCACAACACAAGAGATGAAGAACCAGTAAGTTAGGCTTTCCTCTATGTTCTCATTCCCACCGCTCTTAGGCCCTCTATTTCTTCCTCTTCCTAGCTCGCTTTTGAGATCTCACATCGAATATGTGCACAATATTTTATTTCTATGCTAACGCAACCAAGCAAGCCAAAGAAAAGGAAGGAGTGCTAGAGAACAATAGGAATAGGAGACATCGGGAAACACCCAACTGAATTCTCACCTCCTACACTAGAGGTGGAAGCAAAGCAAGTTAGGGTTTCCTCCATGTTCCCATTCCCACTGCTCTCAAGCTCTCTTTTCTTCCTCTTCTCTGCTAGCCTTCTAGATCTTAGGTTATCTAAGTATGTGCACACATATTTACTGTTTATGCACTAATCTATTGCGCAAGCGAAAAGGAAGAGAAAGGAGTGCTCAAGAACGATAGGAATGGGAGACATCAGGAAAGCACACAACTAAATATTTGCACCTCCAACACTAGAGGTGAAAACATAAGAGTTAGGCTTTCCTTTGTGTTCCCATTCCTAGTGCTCTTATGCTCTCTCTTTCTTCCTCTTCCCTGCTTACTATTGAGCCTACAAAAGCTGAAGAAAAAAGTATCAGACAACAAGCTTGAAATTGCTCGACTAAGTCTTTCAGCTTTGATGTATAAATAGATGTGCTATGCACCATGTAGAGAACCATAGGAAGATCAACTAATTAAGACACCCAGTGCATAGTATCACTATACAGTCAATGACAATGGTTCCCATTGTCATGTGCTGTACATGTGGAGCATGTGCAAGAATATCTTCTGCATTCATACAGCAGGAAAATAATTTAGCGTTCACGGCAGAAGAAAATAAAAAATACTCTCCTTCGCCCTGCCAATTACTAGTAGTAGTTGCTACCACCTCACGATGACAACTAACAAACACCTCGGCGTGCACACGCACCTCACCTGCCCTCGTCGATGATGGAGTTCCCCGTCGCCGGCGTGGCATCCCCGCCCGCAGCAGGGCCGGCGCTGAAAGACTGTTGTGTGGTCGACGACGGACATA
Source organism: Triticum dicoccoides (assembly GCF_002162155.2). Classification (NCBI taxonomy): domain Eukaryota; kingdom Viridiplantae; phylum Streptophyta; class Magnoliopsida; order Poales; family Poaceae; genus Triticum; species Triticum dicoccoides. The sequence continues at coordinate 643,321,860 of NC_041383.1, read as the reverse complement.
CCGGCCTGGCTGCTCGTGCCCGTGTAGCTGCTGCTGGTTCCGGCATTGACCTGCCACTCCGTGATGTAGCTCGGCTTGATCACCTCCTCCCCAGCCATGTCGGCGTCTCCTGTGAGCATTGACACCACCACCGACATGGACGGCCGTCGGTGGGGCGACACCGGGATGCAAATGAGCGCGACGCGGATCACCCGGAGCACCTCCTCGCTGTTGAACTTTCGAGAGCTTGGGGTCCACGAAGTCCAGGGGGTTGCCGTTCTCGTGTAGCTCCCACACCTGAAAAAGCATCGACAGTTTGACATACATCTGGGAAGCTATTCAGACAGTAGAAAAATAATTTACTGCTATTTCAGTTAAAAATAATATGAGCATGGAAAAATTAAGCCATGAGAAAAATATGAGTAAACAATTTTTAACTCATAACTTAATTTGCAACCAGAAGCTGTGAGTTAGAACTTAGAATTAATATGAAATTAAAAAAAAAACAAAGCTATCTACCGAACTTGGAAAGCGTACAACAAAGGAAAAAAGAAGAATGCAATGACAATTGGTACACATTATACTTACTTCAGACATGAGGACAGAGACACATTGTATTAGCAAACCGAAACTCTATAAATAGGCCTAGATTCTGTAGTTAATACAACATGGAGTATTCTGTAAGTAATTCAACATCTAGATTTTGTAGGCTGTACACAGCGATATTGGAGTAGACACGATGTATAGAAAAGAAAACTCTGAGGAACCATCAGCCAGGCCTTGGAGGAAAAAATGGTGTACTTGTCATATATTCAGCCTAAACTCACTCACTGTACACATTGGTTCGGCATGGATGGGCTACCAAACTGGGGGAGACAAGGCCCTAACGATCGAGAAATTCTTTAGGGCGCAGTGGTAGTTAGCGAGATCGTGAGGTGATTAGAAATACTTCTTCCGTCCTATAATATAAGAACGTTTTTGGCATTAGTATAGTGTCAAAAACATTCTTATCTCTACTATCTAAAAGAACCGTAAGGTTCCGTCTCCCCTCTTACGTCGCTCGCGATCTTCGTCCAACCTTCGCTCGCCCGCGCGTTAAGTCGTTTTTCTTCCGTGTGGCCAGCATACGCAAGCCCAGCAAGGCCCAAGCCAAAGCCACGGGGCCATTGATTCACACGTCTGGCCCATCCCTCTTTCGCGGATCGTAAAAAAACGACGTCTCGCTCGTCCCCGATTCCTCTCGCCTTCTTTCGGGGACCTCACCCGCAGTCGGTCCTAACCCTAGCGCCGCCGGCCGCCCCACCGGCACCGGTCGTTCCGGGAAGGTTTCCTCGGCGTCATCAGTGCTCCTTTATCTCCTCCTCCCCCCGCTCCTCGGGTGTAGAAACCAAACCCATCTTTAATCGAACCAAAACCCTACCCTAGCATTATGGAGGCCCCTCCGCCACTGCCCACACCGGCCCGCATCCACTGCTACACGCCATGCCCACAGCCGTGTGATGAACGCCACATCGCCGCTGACTACGTGGCCTGCCACGCGACTCCCTGACTCTGTGCCGCGTGCGAATCCGGTCTCTTGTTGAGCCATTGCGGAGGTCGTTGGCATGTGGATGACCAGGGACGACGGGGTCAACGGAGCAGGGCAGCGGGACTCCGTGGTGGAAGTTGAGGGGGCAGAGGGATGCTCGCCGTTGGGAGTAGCCGAGGCGGCGGCAAAGATGCTCGGAAGTCGAAAGTGGAGAAAGCTCAAGTGGCCGGGAGGAATCGTGAGATGCAGAGTGTGGAGGTGGTGGTGTGGTGAGGAAGATAGAGAAGGAGTGCATTTGGTTGGTCGAAGAAGCTGCAGGTGGCCTGCGAGGCTGGAACTGCCGTACACCGTGAGGGACGTCTTTGGTCACACCAACGATCTCCATGTCTGTGGGTGAGGAATAGTTGGTACTAGAATAGGAAGCTTCGGTACAAATTTCAATCTCTACATAATCCAGCATCGCATGCATGCATAATTAGACCGATGATAATTTGTCTACCTACTACAGTTTATATATTCTTTCATGGCTTTATTTCATGATTTCAGACTTCAAATTTGAGGATTGTTTGGAAGTTGTACCAACGGCATCATAACTGTTCTATATTATTCTTCATTTCATTTATCATCAGCTTTGGCTACTCGTGCATGCTTTCTGATAATATCCATTTGGCAGCTTCAAGTGCACTGCAAGTGTTGAATTGTGCTCCAGTGAACAACAGCCCATTGGGGCAGTGTACTCAAACAGTGATCCAAGCAGTCACAGTAGTGGATCTGCAAATATTTTTATCAAGGTATTATCTCATCTTTTTATTTGATTCGACGGTCTTAATAATTGGTTTTCTCCATATTTATTTCTATCTGAGCATTTTCAAAATTTCTTTATTCAAAATCTTGATAAGAAAATTGACAACAAATAAATAAAAAATGAACTGGGTGGGAGGAGAAAGAATAAGAGACAAGAGAGGAAATACATAGTCATATTATATTGTTTTGTAAGTTGTAATAATGCACATGCTTCTTAGACTAGATATAAAGATCTTACGTAATATATTTGGTAGCAACATAGAGATAATTGTAGTAAGAATGGAGTCAACATCCTATGGGTGCACGACAGCGCTAGGAAGCGAGCGGTTGAATTTTGATGTTGATGTGCATTTTATGTGGGTTTAGCCGCTTAGATCAATGGACGAGGTTGACTGGGCAAATGTTTATTTATTTATTTATTTATTTATTTTGTCTTTTAAGTTTGTGCCGGATTATGAGCCGGATGCCACATTGACAGGCATGTCGAGCTTGGATTGAAAAGGCAGAGATTTGACGGTAGTTGGTGAAGGAAGAAGACTGTAAAAAAAATCTACATTATCGTCTGATGTGCAAAAGGATCCTAAAGGTACAAGTTTGGCGCGATTGAAGTTAAACCACAAAGATATGTATGCACCATTGTAATTTCCTATTGTATTAAAATATTTATATCCCGTTGGAACGCACGGGCATTGTCCTAGTATTATGAAACAAAGGAAGTATTTGGTGGGAGCTCCTATTGGACCCTCTTTACGTCCAACAGCAGGCAGGCAGACGCAGAAAGGACCCCCGGCTAGGCCGGTCCACTAACAGCGAATGAAAGGAAAGCGCGAAGTAAAAATGGCAGAAAAAAGTGAGACGATGCAAGGAATCGAACAACCGACTCACGGGTCCACAACCTATGCCACTAGTCACTCCAGCCGTCGGCTACTTTCAATTTAATGGAAACGTTATGTGTTTAAGTTCTCACCTAAGCATGGAAAAAAAATTAAATGCCGAATATTCTTCAGACACGAAATTTTTTTTTGGAATTCCAAACCTTTTTGTATTCCGCATTTTTTTTAAATTTGAATAAATTTTCAAATACATAACATTCTTTTAATATGTGAATTTTTTTCAAAATGGAACCACTTTTTGAACTCCAATGGGAAATTAGGAAACACGAATATTTTTTTGAAATCCACAAAGTTTTTTTTATACGCAATCATCTTTTGAATCTGTGAACATTTTTTTAAGAACGATAATTTCTTTTGCAAAGGCGAACAATCTTTGAAATATTGGAACACATTCTGAAATTCTAAACAAATTTTGAGAACAGAAATTAAAATTCCGAACAATTTTTGTACTCCACACTTTTACAACACAAACAACATGAACTAAATTTGAAAAACGAGAACAAAAAATTAACATTGCGGAAAAATTTTCAGAACAAAGATTAACATTCCGAACAAGTTTTGAAAACATGGACAATTTTTGGAAACACAAACAAAATTTGGAATTTAGAACATTTTTTGAAATTTTTGATCAAATTTCAAAAATGCAATATTTTTTGAATTTTTTATATTTTTCTGAATTTTGATTTTTTTTACAAAATTTGCAAACAGAAACATTTACAGTCATTTTGACCAAAATTTTGAAAAATGCAATCATTTTTGAAATTTATGAACACCTTTTGAAAAAGGAAAATAAATTTGAAAAAAAGAAAGAGAAAAATAAAAAGAAACTGAAAAAACGTAAAAGAAAAAAAAAGATAAAATGCTGAACCAGAAAAAAACCCGGTTCAGGGAACCTTCTAGAAGATTCCCAAAACTGGTTGGACGCACTCTGTAATCTGAAAATGGGCCGGCTGTAGCTCGCGTCGCTGCTCCGTGCTATTGCCTGACAGTTCGCCGCAACGAGCGGCGAATAGGGTTTTTCAATTCCAGGGGCGGCAAATCGTCGAGGAAACGCCCGCAGCGCCCGCGGGTGGGCCGGCCCAGTTAAGGGAACCGCGCGCTGCGCGTAGCTGCTTCAGTTTTTTCGTTCGTTATTTCTTTTTTTTTCTTTTCGTTTTTTCTTTTCTGGTCATTTTTTCTTTTTATTTTATATTTATATTCTTTTATCTTTTCCTTTTTATTATGTTTTTTTTATTTGTACTGTTTCTTTTTCTCTGTATTATACAAAGTTCATTGCGTGTTACCAAAATGTTCATTGTATATTTAGGAAATGTTCACGGTCTATTACAAAAAATACATCATCCATTATAAAATTGTCATCATATATTAGAAGTTGTACAATGAATATAAAGTATTCCCTATGTTTTTGAAATTTGTGCAGTGATATATTACACAAATGTTCAATGTGTATTTGAAAATTGTTTAAAGTATATTACAAATGTTCAATGCATATTCAAAAGTTTTCAACACATATATTTATATTTTTCCCAAAATGTTCATCGTATATTAAAAAGTTAACTATGTATAATTTAAAATGTTCATCGTATATGAAGTAAATGTTCAAAGTATATTACAAAATGTTCAAGATTAATTCAAAGTAACCCTAAAAAAGATTAATTCAAAGTAAAATGGAGGACAACTTGCTTTGGATTGCATGATGTAATTGAATCTTGAAAGGGTCAGCTAAGTTCTTTTCTGATGAAATTATTGATATTTTTTATCTTATTAGCAACTGTAGAGTTTTTTTAACTAATACAAATGTTGCGTGTTTCTATTATTCTATAGCGCCAAAACGACACCATACTACAATATTATGATAGTTTG
>NC_041383.1:643277071-643316601 GCF_002162155.2 Triticum dicoccoides | reverse complement strand
TGAATCACCGTATTTTTGGAACAAAGTTCGGACACAAAGGAAGAACAAGGTCTTGAAGAAAGTACGATACTTCTTCCACCCGTTGAAGTAGTTCCCAATTGCAAGCTTGTAGTTTGGCCTCTGCTTCACTAATGTGTGGTACTCCAATACCCTGGCCCTGTAGCTGATGTATTCCTCATGTAGGTCAAGAAGGATTATGCACACAAGAATTCAATGAACATTGAATCATCCGGTGAGGATCGCTCGGCTCTTCCTCACTTTCCTGCATAGTCTTAGATCCTTCAGTCTGTCTACGGTCTCATAAGCATCACGGAGATTGACATCATACATGCTAGCTAAATCTGAGGCTTCAGCCATCTGAGCAATCAGCACCCAACGTATGAACTTGGAGACAAATGCACGGTACCTACTTTAGTAGGGTGGGAGTTAGTGTGAACATCTTAAGATTTCAAAAAAGAATTTTCTACATCCATTGCAGAAACTCAATATCCACCGGCTGGATTCACCGCTTAGCACAGAGATGAAGTGCCAAAGTTTAGGAAGAAATTAGAAGAAAGGGCCCTTGGTATTTTCAAGTGAATTTGTGATGGAATGATGTCTGAATATTGTGAACAAAGGGCCCAAAGTGTGTGCTCTAAGTTTCTTTTTTCAGAATACGCCAATAGTGTACCATAACTTTATAGAAGGCAGAATGATAATTACAAGTGCGAACATTCAAGCCAGCAGACGCCAACAAACTCATCTAAAGCTACTCTCTCACAAATTGTTGTAGGCCTCCTACACCTATCCCTGCACACCTCAAGTCCTGAACCTCCGTTGCGATTTGGCGCAACAATTGCCTGGAGCTTTTGAATTGCTGCGGTTTGTTGGACACTCGAGTGTTCCTCTGCTTCCACAGTGCCCAAGCAATGACAATGACCAGTGTATCGAAGCCGCGCCGCTCGGCGTGCCGGAACTGGCTCCTCGCCTGGAGCCACCAATCCAGAAATGTGTCGTGCGACTCCGGCCTCCCGACCTGGATGTAGAGCTCCTGGAAACTCAAGTACCATACCTCTCTTGCATACACACACTGGGTCAGGATGTGGTCCATATTTTCTTCTTCTTGCAGACATATAAAGCATGGCGAAGGGTGGTCCCATAGTCCATGTCTGGCACGACGGTCCGAAGTCCAAAGTCGATGTTGAGCTGCTAGCCATGCGAAAACTTTGCACCTAAGGGGCGCCCGGCTCCTCCACACGTAATCCGCGAATTGGGCCCTCTCCGGTGCTCTAAGTATGAACTACTAGCAATTTGGTTAGATTCTACAGCAGTAAACTAAGATGAAGTGTTCTGTCCGTGTTTGGATGTATTCCTTCGATCATGATTTTGCCTAGTAAAATCCAAATGGCAGAGAGCGGGGAGTGATCAATAGAAGTAGGAAGTAATAGGTGACCACTCTACACATGATTTTGCAATCACCAGATTGATAGGCACCATTCATTTAGTTGAATTGATTGTTTTGCTTAACAACTCAACTGATATAAATGTACGCAGTTGACCTCTCGAGAGAGAATGAAAAGAACTCCCTTGACCACTCAACTGATGCAACTATTTAGGTGCTTTAGTCCTTTATTTTGGTTTATGCTCATAAGTTTTTCAAATGTGAACCACTAAAGCCAATACCCTTGGCTCTCGGGTGTGGCAGTGGTCTTAAAAACTAAAAAAAAGCCGATACCCCTTTTGTTCAAGGTTCATCACTCGTGATAAAATATCATTTTTCCCTCGCACACTCATATTTGTTTCATCATCCTGTTTGAGTTGATCGTCATACTGTAATGTTTTATCATATCATTTGGTTATGCATTTAATTTCTAAATCATGAATCGTGTCTAGGGAAAGTAGCCTTTTGAGGTTTTGATAAAAATCTTGTCTCGGAGGTCCAGTAACAAATATTCACCTAGTAACACCTAAAAGATTAAATCTATGTAATCATCTGATTTGTTTGGTTAAATCTGTGTGGACATTGTGATTTCTGACAGAGCAACTTGTCTGTTATCATTTCCATGTGTAGAATCTACACCTCATGGCTCAAAAGTGGAGGTTGAATCAGCCGGCTTAAATGCTCTACCCATCAGTGGTGAACATGGTATGACAATTGCAACTTCAACCGTTCCCTTTAGAGTTTCCTCCATGTGTCACGGTCCACTCCTCTCAAGCTCTCTTTTCTTCCTCTTCTCGACTTGTCTTCTAGATCTCAGATTATCTAAATATGTGCACACATATCTATGATTTATGCATTAATCTATTCCGCAAGCAGAAGGGGAGAGGAAGGAGTGCTCAAGAACCATAGGAATGGAAGGCATCGGGAAAACACCAAATATAATATTTGTACCTCCAACACTAGAGGTGAAAACAAATAAGTTTGGCTTTCCTCCATATTCCCATTCCTAGCGCTCTCAAGATCTCTCTTTCTTCCTCTTCATGGCTTACTCTCAGTTCCTACAAAACTTTCAAATAAGTAAACACCAAGCTTGAAGTGTTGAACAAAGTGTTTCAGACTATAAATAAACTATAGGTCACTCTATATAGAGAACCTTAAGAAGCGCAAGCATTGAAGACTTGCAGTGCATGACGCACCAATCTACATCCAATGACAATGGGGCCACACAATAACCGGGCCTTGTCCTATTGTCATGTACTCTTAAGTCATAGCACATGCAGGGAGATCTTGCACTTACCAACATCCGAAAGCTGATATCTCATTTTATCAAATTGTGCATTTATATAGAACAGTAGAACCAAATGTTATGTGTAAAAAATAAGAATAATATGAAGCAAAAAAAGTTAGCTAGCAGAAGTTGATCTAAAAACAAAAATAATATGAACTTGTACAAATTTAACATAGAAAAAATACGAAACGACGGAAAAGAACATTCGAGTTACAATTGGTACACATGGGCTTCATATTTTTTTAGAGAAAAGTCGTCGGCCGAGCCTGAGAAGAGCTAGAACCTAGCCCAACTTTCAATTAACAAAGTCATCAACCAGCCAGGATTACAAGGGCACCACAATACAACGGAGATGCAAAGCAAGCGAAAAGAAAGATACAAGGCACTAGGCAGAACAACACAAGGCAACAACAGAAGCGCGGATGCCGACAACCAGCACTACGCCTACACCGACTAGCCAACTAAGTACACTGAAGGAGGGTCACACCGAGCAAGCATCGAGCACCGGTTGCATCCACAGGCCAAACTTGGGCAATATTTGAACTATCTCAGTCATCACAAAGGGCCACTACCCTTTCACCCAGACTCGATGGGTGCCGCACCGGTGACCAGTAGAGTGGCTACCATAGAGCCCAACTCAAGGTGTCCGAGCTGCCATAGGAGAAGCAGACGAAGCTGACCCACGAACCACAGGGGACCAACCAAACGAGAACCAAAGCCGGCAGTGGCAGCACGGAGCACCAGAAGGCGGCAGCGGCAGTGGACTTCATATATTAGCTACACTACAATAGATGATAATGTCAATCGCAAAAAAAAAAGAATAGATGACAATGTGACCAGCCCATGATTAGATTATGTAATAGCAAAACTAGAATGCTTGTACAGGTCGTTATTACTAGAGGAAAAAATATACAGGCTCGATGTTCTGTAAGTAATTTTGGCATCTGAATAATGTAGGTTGTACACAGATACATAGAAGGAGAGATATAGAAAAACAAGAATCATCAGCCACAATCCCTTGGTGGAAGCATTCACGTCCTTGTGTGAGCTCACTATCCACATCGATTCACCATGGGTCATCTAGGCAATACGCTGAACCACCTAGCAGTGGCGGAGTGTGAAGCATATTTTGGAAGCGGCTAAATGAGTGTATGAAAAATATATGGTGATCAGAGACGCCGGAGATTAAAAAAACAAAAAATATATTAATATCAAATAGATATCACCCAGTCTTTACACCAACAAGATGACTAAAAATATCTAGGATGCACACATCCAAAAAAGGGAAAAGAGAAAAAAAGACCCTGGCACGGTGATCAATCACCTGTAGTAGTAGCACTGTAACCACCACCAAAGACATCACCTGGACTAGAAAGAAGGTTCTCCAAAAGCACGCCTTCAGAAAGGAAACAATGCACAAGTGTTGCCGTTGTCCGATAAAAAATCATAGGTTTTCACATTGGAGAAAGACCAGACCTTGAACAAGGTCACTACCAGGCACAACCAATAAATGCCAGACCTTGAATTTTCACCCTGAAATCACGACTCGGTACTCAAAGGAGCACCACCAACAAAGAAGTCCTCCAATGTTGCTGCCCCCACTTGCGGAGGCTACTACTGCAAGTCACGTACCACCAGGCTCACAGGAACTCATGCCCGGTTTGGACGGGAACATATCCGCAAGTCAACTCTGAACAACTACATGTGAAGCAAAGTCTTCATTGCACCCAAGACCCCGCCTTCGCCACTTGTAGGTCCTCCAATCACGCCATGACATTCTCCACATGCTTTGATCCCTTGGAAATCTTGATGTAGACATGTCCCAAGGTGTCAACAAAAACACAGCTTCGTGATAACTCAGTGAAGCTGGTTATGCTGATGTTGTGGGTGCACACAACCGACCCCTATCCAATCAAGGTGTCCAAAGAGCGAGTTATATGCTAGTCCTTGTTTTCCTTTGAAGGAGAAGTCCGGAACTCGCCAATGGTCAGATCAAAGAGGAATGATCGCATGTAGAATGGTGACTTTGCGCGAAGACACTAGGGCCACCGCCTGACCGATTATTTTGTGAGACATGAGATCCCAAGATCAACCATATCTCAGTGCTCACCTCCGGCGGAAAGAGGAGGCCGCTGCCTCCATGTCCGGTTCCAACGCCCAGGCGCCCAAGTGATGCGGGCAGAGCCGCAGACCATCGATGCCACGCACTGGAAGCAACAAGGTGCGAGATCGGGGCCAGTCAGGCCCATGCAGGACTAGATCGAGCCCGCCCTGCCGCCGTTGCACCTCTGGTTGCTACCGCCACGCACCACCGCAGTAGAAGGAGTGGGAACGGGGCACCACCACCACCACTCCCGGCAATAATCAGCAGGAGCCCCGTTGCCGCCACATCGTGCAGGCTTTGCCCGACAGCGCCTCCGACGACGGCGGAGGGAGGGGAGGGCGAGGGGATAGGGCCTCGAGCGCCGGCAGGGGAAGCCCCGGTGCGGCGCAGTACCGCTGCACCAGGGTCAGGGTTAGGCCTCGTTTTTCAATTTTCAATCATTGGAGAACTAGTGGAGTAATTAACATAAATACAAGCCTATTTGGAAAAAAAATATCTAGGAAGGGGGGCCAGGGCCCGGTTTTGTCCCACTGATGCTCCGCCACTTCTACCTAGTATTTTCGGAACAAGTTTCAGACACAAAGGAAGATCGAGATCCTGAATATAGCTCGGTATTTCTTCTAGTCGAAAAGTACTTCACAGTTACAACCTTGTGGTTCAGTCACCGTCCCTTGGATCAAATCACCCAAGCTGCAACGCAAACATGCACTAAGGTTCGAGAATGGGGGAAATAAGTTGCGTCCCTAAACAGTACATTAAAAATATTGTTTATGATCAAGTGTAGAATTGGAGTTAAAAGTTTGCAAAGCTGTTGATAAATCATTTCACAGTCATGGTTGCTTCTTCCTAGTATGTGTTATCTATTCATTTGCTATGCCCATGTGTGACCTCTATATGAACATTTTATGTGATTTAGATCATTTTACACGGTGGATGCTAATTGAGCTAAAATATATTTAGTCTGAACTCCCTATAGATATCGGTTCAACATGGATTGCCTAAGCAACAAAATGAACCACCTAGTATTTTAGGGGCAAGGCTCGGACACAAAGAACGAGGTCCTGAAGATATTTCAGTAATTCTTTCACCCTCCTTCCTAGTTACAACCTTTTTGACCAGCCACCATCACTCGAAGGATCAAATCACATGGGTTGCAATGTAAACGCCCACCAAGAGTTGAGGAAATAAGCCTTATCCCGCACGTCTAAACAATCTATAAAAATACATCGTTTTATGATCATTTACAATTTTGATTGGAGTTTAGAGTTTCTATGTGGTTGTTTCTTGCTAGCAGGGCCGACCCTGGGCCAGGGCAGCAGGGGCGACGACCTGGGGCCCATGCAGACTAGTGGCCCCCACCCAGGCCATATATACGTATGAAAGGCTCGAAATCACTAATTAAGGAGTACTCCTTGCGGAGATCACTCCAATTTCCCCAGGTTGCGATAAGTGGCGTGTTGCATGTGCGCCACTTGTCGCAACCTGGAAGTTTTCTCTTTTTCCGTAGATCCATTTATTCAAAACATTTTATCTCTTAAACCGTGCGTTCAAATCTCGAACCGCTTTCGCCGTTGTATTCCTCGCGTCGAGATCTTCAAAACTAGATCCCATGCTGATAGGTTTTGACGAACTTTTTTTCACGAAAAAACGGACGAAAAAAACCGAACCGGGAGCATGGGTTTTTTCCCTTTTCAAAAGAGGCACGCCCGTGCCTCTGACGAAATCACAACCGTGCCTCTCGCGGAAGCAAAACCGTGCCTCTCGTGAAAGAGAAAAAAAATAGAAAATGTGTTTTTTTCATTTCCGAGGAGGCACGACCGTGACTCTCACGAAAGCACACCCGTGCCTCCCGCAGAAGCAAAACCGTGTCTCTCGCGAGAGAAAAAAAAACAGAAAACATGTTTTTTTGTTTCCAAGAGGCACGGCCGTGATTTTCGCGAAAACACAATCGTGCCTCGCGCGGAAGCAAACCGTGCCTCTCGCGAAAGAAAAAAAAAAGAAAACACGTTTTTTTTCGTTTCCAAGAGGCACGGCCGTGCCTCTCGCGAAAAAAATACGTTTTTATGCGCAAATTTTTTTTTGGTCGAAAAGCTAGGGAAGACCGGTGAAAAACCAAAACGTCAAAAAACCCGGAAAAAGCCCGTTTAAAAAGTCAAAAACGCGTACGAAAAATAAAAAAACAAAATCCGAAGGGAGTGCTCAGAGCGCGACACGTGGCGAATGACTGAGAGCGCCAAGTGACACTGATCGTTACGAGACTTCCGAAGGAGCGCTCGTTAATTAGTTTTTTTTTTGAGAAATTCGCTCGTTAATTAGTTGCTCCCTGACTTGGGTACACTCGTCAAAAACCAAACCAGAAAAGACCTGAGAGGCCCATCCGTGATATGTAGATTAGAAGCCCAAAGAACACACACACATAGCGCGTTCCAGAATACGGATCTGCTGTACGCGTGTATACCTGTTTGCGTGGAGCCGTGGCTGTTGGTTTTTTGTTTTTGTTTAAGGGAAGGACCTTTTCCGTGTGTTGTTGAGAAAAGGCCATCATGGTTAGTTTTTTTATTAAATTAAGAACCTTTTCCGTGGCTGTTAGTTTGATTGCTTCTTCAATTCTCCAACCTCAATCTAGTAATATTGGCTCGCTAAGGATCCATGGCTTCGTTTCCCGACAGACACGGAGGACCGAGCGGGCGAACGCCGTGCAACTCTGCATTGTTAATCTGGTTGATGGTAATTAAGTTGTATTGTTGTTCTCGTTTTTATAACACTTGCACTCTTGGAGGAAATAGCTGGTCTTGGTCGCATGGTCTCGATGTTTTGGACTTGGATAGCTGCAGTCCTGCAGAGTACACCAGCGTTGGAACACACATTATTGCTGCTAATTTAATCCAAAGTTGAGGTGTGCTCTTTTTTGTTTTTACAAACATATTGCCTAAAAACATTTATCTAATTCCATGAAAAGGAAAAAGAGAAAATGAACACACCAGTTAACTAAAGCAATTAGATGTCAATATTATTGAAACACCACAACCTATTATTATCGGTCCGGTCGTAATGAGGAGTATCATCTACTAGTATCATGCATATGATATTAGTGTATAATACTACTTTCCTAATGCATAGTATCATAAGTTAGTACCTTAGGTTGCCTTATTAATTGTCATGCATGACACAAAGTAGTTCAACATTTAATATGATACAGTATCATGATATGATACCACACCATCTCTTTCCTCATTTAATTGTGTGCCACGTCATCCTAAAAGTCTAGTTGGCATGCATGATACCGCTTATGATACTCCCATCACGACCAGCCTCAGATGCGACCTCGGTTTCAAATTACTCCCTTCGTTTGTTTTTATAAGACGTTCAGACAACTTGCTTTGTGCTGTTTTGAACAGTGTTTGAAAGTCTAAAACGTCTTATAAAAATAAACAGAGGTAGTACTTGTCTAGCTAGATACATCCCTATCTAGACAAATCTAAGACAAGTAATTTGAGACGGGGTACAATTTACAAAGGAAAGTATATCATAGTTTATGGCTTTACAAGAATTTTTCCATATCAAAGTGTGTAATTCCTTTTTTTTCTCCACCACAGCCGTTGGGCCAACGGCTGGGCCCACTCAGGAGTCCGCCCTTGGGCCCTCGAAACTCCAGGGCCGGCCCTGCTTACTAGCATGCGTATATATCTGAAAGGATCGATATAGTTGACTAGAGGGTGGGGGTGAATAGACAACTAACAATTTTTAGCTTTTCTTTACCAATTTAAACTTTGCATCAAAGTAGGTTGTCTAGATATGCAACTAGGTGAGCAACCTATATGATGCAACAACAACAAGTATACAAGCAAGCAAGGGATACAACACAAATAAGCTTGCACAAGTAAAGGCACGAGATAACCAAGAGTGGAGCCGGTGAAGACGATGATGTGTTACCGAAGTTCCTTCCTTTTGAGGGGAAGTACGTCTCCGTTAGAGCGATGTGGAGGCACAATGCTCCCCAAGAAGCCACTAGGGCCACCGTATTCTCCTCACGTTCTCACACAATGCGAGGTGCCGTGATTCCACTATTGGTGCCCTTGAAGGCGGCGACCGAACCTTTACAAACAAGGTTGGGGCAATCTCCACAACTTAATTGGAGGCTCCCAACGACACCAGAAAGCTTCACCACAATGGACTATGGCTCCACGGTGACCTCAACCGTCTAGGGTGCTCAAACACCCAAGAGTAACAAGATTCGCTAGGGATTAGTGGGGGGAATCAAATTTCTCTTGGTGGAAGTGTAGATCGGGGCATTCTCAACCAATCCCGAGCAAATCAACAAGTTTGATTGGCTAGGGAGAAAGATCGGGCAAAAATGGAGCTTCGACCAACAATGGAGCTTGGGGATGGAAGAGCTAGTCAACTAGAGGAAGAAGACATCCCTTTTATAGTGGAGAGACAAATCCAACAATTATCCACTTACTCAGCCCGCGACCTGCGGTACTACCGCTCCAGACAAGCGGTACTACCGCAGGGGCTCGCGGTATTACCGCGGCGTACCGCGGTACTACCGCTACTACGGCAGGAACTAGTCGAGGCCAGAGCCGCAAAGGCTAAGGGAGGTACTGCCGCTGACGCGGTACTACCGCTCTCCCTTGCGGTACTACCACAAGGCCGGAATGGACTAGCCTGGGAAGGGCGCGGATGAATAAAAATACATCCGTGCCTACTTCCGCTTTAAACCAAATAGTGCAAAAATCTGGCACGGTATTACCGCACCTGGCGGGCGGTACTACCACGCAGGGAGCGGATGTAAAAAATTACATCCGCCCCTACTTCCGCTCGTTTTGCTGTGCCAGACCAGGACTCACGGTACTACCGCGCACATGGGGCGGTACTACCGCGTAGGGCGCGGATGTAAAAAATTACATCCGCCCCCACAGCCGCGCGAGCGGCTGAGTCCGGTCTGAGGCCACGGTACTACAACTCCTTAGGAGTGGTACTACCATGGGCACCTATGGTACTACCACAAAGGCGTGCGGTACTACCGCGGGGGCCTGCTGTACTACCGCTCCTAAGAGCAGTACTACCGCATGCCTCAGATCAGCAACACTAGGAATCCTTCTCTTTGCAAATATATGAAGAAAATGGAGGAAGCTCCAAAGCGCAAAGGGAAAGGCGATGCAGAGGGAGTAAACGTGTATGTGATGATTCCACCCGAACCTTTCCAACGCGGACCCCATCTTGATAGTACGGCTTTCCTACGACTCAATTCCACCGAAAAGAAACATAGAAAAACGCCGTCTCTAATAGTCTTCGAGGGGCACCAAACCGTCTTGTGCCTAGCGACGAAACGTCTGAAATACTCAAGGCACATGATTAGTCCGCGAAAGCATTGTCATCAATCACCAAAACACCTTAGGGATAAATATGCCCTTACAATCTCCCCCTTTTTGGTGGATTGATGACAATACGGGATTTGCACAAGGGGAAATAATATAGAACATAAGCAAACCCCACATCTCTAAAGTATAGACGAGCTCCCCTAGACGCGTGCTATCTAGATAAGTGCTTTGGACTGCATGACACGAATACTAGGATCAACACTCCGCCTATATTTTATAGACAATGCATATCTCGCAACAATAAGGCGAACACTAAACAAGATAGTAAATATGAGCATAACATAAATAGCACAATATATCATAAGCTCAATAAGGTACGATAGAGAGCATATGTCTTACACCATATGATAGACCAAGTCTCACGAGCAAACTAAACCAAAGCAAGCAAGGTTCAACAGAACAAACACGAGCAAAGCAAACACAAGCACGACACAAGAAGCACGACACAAGACTCGCAAATCCCTACATTCTCTCCCCCTTTGGCATTGAGACACAAAAAAGGCAGAGAGGACACCTACAACACAAGTGGTGGCTCAAGCGGAGTAATCAGACGCACGCTCCTCGTCAGACTCGGCAGCGGGAACGGTCTCCTCGTTGTCCTCCTCAGAATCAGTCCACTTGAAGCTTTGTTTTGCCATCCACTCAACCTCTAGAGTGATGTGCTCCTCAGAACCACCAGAAACATCCTCTCCAAACAGCCTCATAAGCTTCTTGTCCCAGCGGCGACTCTCCTTGGAAACAACGTGAGCCCGATATTGCATACAGAACAAAGCCTTCATCTTGTTCTTCAGCCTCTTAGCCCAAGATGGCTCAGAGGTGGGAGGGATGAAACCCTCGGAGGGATGAAACCCTCGGAGCTGTCCTCGTCCGCTGCCTCCTCCTCATCCTCATCTACATCCACATCCATGGCAGCCGCGGCCTCAGCACGAGAAGTGGTGTTAGCCCACTGAGTCTTGACACGGAGCCTGATGGACTCGTGTCGAATCCAACCAGGGGCCTCAAACTCCTCCTGAGGGTAGAGGTCCTCCCAAGTCGCCGAGATCAAATGAAACAGATAAGGTCCTTAGATGGACCTTGCGGTTGAATACCGCAAACCGAAGCTCACACCACATGATATGTGAGACATCAAGTGGTGGCGACTGAGAGTTGCGCGCTTCCTCACACAGAAGCAGCATGTCCACAAGATAAGCATGCACCTTGTCCTTGTCACCAATGCAAGGAAAGAGAGAGTTGCAGAAGATCCGGTACATGATGTCAAGGAAGGAGTTGAGCACCCAAGATGACTTGCCATTGGAGAGCTTCTTCACAACATAGAAGGGCTGAATCTTGTTCTTGTTAGCTGACTCGGGATTGGCATGAGGACGAATGCCTTGGGGTGTGGCGAGCCCCTCATCCTGAACACCAAGCAAAGTCATGAACTCCTTCCAAGTAGCAGTCAGCTACTGACCATTGGTCATCCAAGTCATAGTCCGTTCCTCGTTAGGATGAAAGTACACCGAGGCAAAGAACTGAGCCACAATCTCAAGATCATAGTCTTTGTGGAAAGAGATGATGTGCTCAATGCCAAATTGCTCCACAAGATCCAGAGCCTCACCAAAGTAGTCCCGGTGCTTTGCTTCCCTCAGATGATGCATGTCGATCCAGTGCACATCCACATAGATGTTTCACTTGGCCTTGATCATATCCAGATAAATGAGATTCTGCTGCTTGGTCCAGAACAGTTCATTCCCTCGGAAGTTGGCATGAGGATGCACATAGAGATTGATCTTCCTTCGAGAGATGAACTCAGCAAGGGGCATCTCATCCATGCCCATGGTGGGTTCCTTGTTCTTGGTGGCGGTGGTCTTGGTCCTGCGTTGGGGGGCACTGGAGACCTCTGGAGCTTCATCTTGATTTTGCAGATGCTTGGAGCCCGTGTCACGGCTTGGATTGGAATGATGAGCAGAGGCACCGGAGTCACCACCTAAGACACAAAGCACAAGAACACGCACAAACAATGAGAAAGATCAATGCAAAGAACACAAAAAAGCAATGAAACAAGTAGAACTAGCACTTGACAATTGCCACATGAGAGGTTTGACAACAACAGTAGCACTTCTTGAACACGCGGTATTAAAATTTTAGTGCCGCTCCAAGTCACGGTAGTACCGCGCTGGAGGTGCAGTAGTACCGCGCGGGAGGTGCGGTAGTACCACAGAGAGTCAGATCCGAAACTACCACTGGATTTGAGTACTACCACGACAACCAAGCGGTACTACGGTCGATCAAATCTACCACGGGGCAACATATCAAGTACTATCTCTACGCATTACTACTCTCCTACATCCTACTCTTGCACAAATTTAGCCTAAAATCTCAAGAACCGCATGCATCTCCCCAAAAACCTAGAAGCAAAAGAACGAACCAACAAGAAAGGGATTTGGGGAGAAACCTTGGTCCATAGCAAGAGGACGTGGTGGGGAACGATCCCACCGGTCGGAATCTGAGGAGAGTGGCCAGAGATGGAGATCCGGCGAGGGCCTCCGGCGCCATTCGTGGGTAGGAGAGAGAGAGGCGGCATGGGGAAGAAAGAGTGAATGGGTATGGGGGAGTTGGAACTCCCCCTGCCTGCTCTTAACCCCCACGTGCTCGCTACTCCATGGTAGTACCACACGTCCTTGCGGTAGTACCGCCCGGGCGGAAGTACCGCGCCATGGGCGGTAGTACTACTCCACTAGCGGCAGTAAAAAATTACTGACGTGCTGGTTGCGGTAGTATGGTGTCCTTGCGGTAGTACCGTGGCAGGCCACGGTAGTACCGTGAACCCAAGAAAATGCAGTTTCAACCAAAGGAAGAAACAACTTTGCACAGAACCTTCAAGCAAACGAACACACAAACGAGCTAACAAATGAGACACCACAAGCACAAGCTTAGCACGAAGAGAGAAAAGCAAGAGACAACAAGGACCAAAAACGAGACACAACCTCTCCAAGGAGAGGGCGGTGGCGGGAGCCACCTATGTTTGAGTCGATTGGTATGGCACCGTGAAGAATTATCCTTGGGCCCATGATCACAACTCGTCTTTGAAGCACAAGTACCATAAAAAATGGCGAATGTGAAAGAGTTGATCACTTTATGCATAATGGGGGGGGGGGAGAGTTCATTGAGAGAACAACACTCCCCCTATGTCCATGCCTACACCTGAACTAGACAACAAGTTGAGTGTGTGGGGTGTGCAAGGGTTCAAGTCACGTTGCTTGAATCAATGATATTTAGCTCATTCCTTAACTCACAAAATCTTGCTTCATCCATGGGCTTCGTGAAAATATCCGCAAGGTTATCATGAGTGTTGACATACTTGAGCTCGATCCCCCCTCGCCTAATATGATCCCGGATGAAGTGATACCGAATCTCAATATGCTTCGTCTTGAAGTGTTGCACCGGGTTGAGAGAAATCTTGATGGCACTTTCATTGTCACACCAAAGAGGCACTTTGTCACAAATGACACCGTAATCCTTTAAAGTTTGCCTCATCCATAAGAGTTATGCACAACAACTACCGGCCGCCACATACTCCGCTTCGGTGGACGAGAGAGACACACAACTTTGTTTCTTGGAAGACCAACTCACCAAAGAGCAACCAAGAAATTGGCACCCTCCGGAAGTGGACTTCCTATCCACTTTGTCTCCCGCCCAATCAGAATCCGAATATCCTTCAAGCTTGAAGTTTGCTCCTCTTGGGTACCATAAGCCAAAGTTTGGGGTATGAGCCAAGTATCGGAAGATTCGCTTGACCACCACAAGGTGGCTTTCCTTCGGTGCGGCTTGTAACCGTGCACAAATTCCCACACTCAATATGATATCCGTTCTAGATGCACAAAGGTAAAGCAAGGAGCCAATCATGGAGCGATATACCTTTTGATCCACCGCTTTACCATTTGGATCAATGTCAAGTTGGCACTTGGTGGGCATTGGGGTGGAAGCCGGCTTGACATCACTTAGCTTGAATCTCTTTAGCATGTCTTGAGTGTATTGATGTATACTACACAACCTTCCTCTTGTAGACGTTGTTGGGCCTGCAAGTGCACATGTTTGTAGGACAATAGCAAATTTCCCTCAAGTGGATGACCTAAGGTTTATCAATCCGTGGGAGGTGTAGGATGAAGATGGTCTCTGTCGGTGTCAAAACCGGCGGATCTCGGGTAGGGGGTCCCAAACTATGCGTCTAGGCGGATGGTAACATGAGACAAGGGACACGATGTTTTTACCCAGGTTCGGGCCCTCTCGATGGAGGTAAAACCCTACTCCTGCTTGATTAATATTGATGATATGGGTAGTACAAGAGTAGATCTACCACGAGATCGGAGTGGCTAAACCCTAGAATCTAGCCTATGGTATGATTGTTGTTCGTCCTACGGACTAAAACTCTTCGGTTTATATAGACACCAGAGAGGGCTAGGGTTACACAGAGTCAGTTACAATGGGAGGAGATCTTCATATCGTATCTCCAAGCTTGCCTTCCACGCCAAGGAAAGTCCCATCCGGACACGGGACGAAGTCTTCAATCTTGTATCTTCATAGTCCGGGAGTCCGGCCAAAGGTCTTAGTCCGGCCATCCGGACACCCCCTAATCCAGGACTCCCTCAGTAGCCCCTGAACCAGGCTTCAATGACGACGAGTCCGGCGCGCAAGTTGTCTTTGGCATTGCAAGGCGGGTTCTCCTGCAAATTCTCTGTATCCGTCGAATAGTGTCCGGCTTCTAGTGTGTGCTGTCCTCCTCGGCTTCTGTGCCCCATAATGACCATGTTCCATGCGTCAAGCGAATGTGAAAAGCCAGGGGGTTCTCTTTTCACTTACCCCCCCTAGTTGCGTTAACGAGCCGCCCATAAAAGAGACGGGGATTTAGATCCAACTCGCACCATCTTCCCTCCGCGAGTCTTCATCAGAGTGCCTCTGACAGAGATCCATTCCAACATGGCCAGTCGATGCCGCTCCTCCTCTCGCTCCTCTAGCCCTCGGCCCGGAGATTGGGGGCGGTGCTCCGTCCCACATAGCAAGTTAGTAGTGCTTCAGTCCAAGGGGCTTCTCCCCCCAGCATATATGGTCCCCGTTCGGGCTGGGATTGCTGCCCATAGCGGCGGAGAGCAGGCGGAGGGCATTCCCAACCCCTCTCAAGGAGAGAGGGTATGCCTAGTCCATTATTTGATGAGAGGACTAGGATTTCCAATTCATCCATTTCTCCGAGGGTTGCTAGAGTTCTATGGCCTCCAGCTACATAACCTCACGCCCGCCTCCATTCTACACATCGTGGGCTTCGTGGCCCTCTGCGAGCTGTTCTTGGGTGTTGAGGCCCATTTCGTGCTGTGGAAGAGGTTGTTTTTCCTTGTGCCCCGTTCTCAGGAGGGGTCTATTTATCAGGTGGGCGGAGCCGAACTATGGCGCATCGCCGGGACCGGATACCTATCCGACACCCCAAAGAGGGTGTCCGAAGACTGGCCCTCGGAGTGGTTTTATATAGACGACGTTCCCCTGCCGGAACCTGTACGGATCGGACTCCCGAGTTCAATAATGCCCCGTTGAAGAAGCGCCTGAGTTGGCGCCCACGGAACCCTCAGAGGGAAGCTGACAGGGACGTCCTGTAGCTGATGAGCCAGATAAGGTTGTTGGCTCACTCCGGACTGACCATGATTAAGGTCATGGCCGTATGCATTATGCGAGGGGTGCAGCCGCTTCAATACAGAGGCCACCCCATGTGGGATTTCAACGGGGAGGATGACGCCACCCAGTGCGGCCGCAAGGGGCCAGATTCGGCCGCCACTTTAACGAGAATCTTATCCGCTTTGTACAAGGGGGAAGAGGAAGAATTCCTCCGTGTCAACACGGAAGGCGGATTCTCTATGTACATTCCTCCTAGTTGGGTGAGCGGACACTTTCACTTGCCTGTCCGTTTGTGAAATTCCCGTAGTTGAGTACTTAAACTTAGCAATGTTCAAACGCAGGAGCTGCGCTAGTCTGTGAAGGAAATAAACAGCCCTACTCCACAACCCGAGGACCCGGGGCGGCCCCTCGATCCGGACTCCCAAGAAGATCCGGACTTATGCATGGAGTTGATTGATGGAGTATTTCATCAGTTGAGCAAGAATAACTCCTTAGTGGCCATCACGGCCGACTATCCCGGACTACTTCCAGCCTCCAAGGTAACTAAGACCGAAGTCCCAGTATTCTAATGCTTTATCTTGCATGCCGTGCACTAACAACGTTTCACAGGGTAAATCCTTGAGGCACAAGGCCGAGCCCGCGGTGGGCAGCCAACAAGGGCCGCTGAAGCCAAGCGGGCCAGAAAGAAGTGCGGACCGGATCGAGATTCCGGCGCAACAGTATGGCATGCGGATTTAACGCCTAGGGTTTACACCCTTGAGTCTTACTAATGCTCATGATTTTCTTAGGAAGAAGAGAGCCCGCCGGACTATGTCCACCGGCCAAGGTTTGAGGCCGGGTCCGGAAGCGGAGACGGACACGGAACGCGCCTCGAGCGCTCCTCTGACAGAGGGTGCCGACGGGCTATCTGCCACCAATTCAGAGGTGGAAAGTGCCCTGAACCACAGGCGTCGCCGGACTATTCTTCGTGATGCGTGTTTTTCCCCAGAGGCGTTGGACGCCTTTAATACAGGAGATGCGTATCTCCGTGCTGCTCAAAATGGTCTAGCCAGAGCCACAGAGAAGTATGTGAAAGACATACAGGTGAGTAAAATTGAAGGTTATATATGTCAGTAGGCCCCGAGACTTGAAACAGTGAAGATAACTGTTTGAAGGATCATGTGCTATGCAATGTCTTACAAAGAAGAACACGCAATTGTCCCAGGAGCTCGAAGAGTGCAAGGCTTAGCTCGAGGTCGCATTGGCCACTTCAGAGAATGTCAAGGGGACGCCCGCAGGTAATATGTGCTTCGAAAGGTACCTCCGTTTTGAAATGCGGCAGGCGTGCAACCCTGACTATAACAATGCAGATGAGGCCGGAGTAAATCCGGACCAGCAACAACTCCTACGCCAACTAAAGGCTGGCGAGAACGTGCTGACGAGGGTGAGGTAAGAGAAGTACAAGCTTCAAGACGCCAATACCCAGCTAGGCGAGGAACTGAAAGATGTTCGTATTCAGCTGTCCTCTGCCGTGAAGGAGAATCGGCGACTTCGACGCGGCATTTTTAGTAAGTGCTTGACCGAATCTTCGAAAAAAGAATTCGGCAAGGAAGTCGATTGACAGAGCTATGTCTGTAGGTCTGCTGACGGGTCGTCCGGCGGAGGAAATGCCCGGTTCATCGGGAGACCTTCTTCCCGAGCTGTTGCAACTACACGAGCGAGTTCGGCAGGCAATGCAAGGCGTCATCCAGGCTATGTGGCCATCCCTCTCCGTGCCCGAAGGCCTTGAGGAGCTTGCCAAGAAGCTGGAGGGAGTGCGGCAGCGCTTCCAGTTGTGGAAGATATCGGCTTGCCGTCAAGGTGCCAGGGAGGCCTGGGCCATGGTGAAGACTGGGTACACGAAGGCTGACCCAAACCACATGGCCGAGGTCGGCCCTATAGGTCCGGACAGAGAGGAGATCCCGGTCAGCTTGGCATATGGCCAGGTGGAGCTGGCTGCAAAGTATTTCCAACAGGACTGTAAATTAGACCGCCTGTTAGATGGCATTGAAGAAGAATATGCCGAGTAGGATTGACTCTGTAAAAATGACATAAAAAATGTCCTCTAGCCGGATTGTAGACCGTTTGTCATTGCGGACCTTTTCGCTTCGACCTCTGGACCCTATAGTCTGGAGTGTGTCCGAATGCCCTCTTGGTTATGTAAGAACCGGGGCATGCATGGAGACAAGGCGTAGGGGTCATAAGTGCTTTAGCAGACAAGTGCCCAACTAGTTATGTTATATTACATGGTTAGTAAGAAACATCTTCCAGAGAGAATAGTTCTGTTCGGGGTTCCTTTCCCTGGGAGGCATGCCCTAAAGTACATGTCCGAACTGCCGGAAAGAGCAGAAAAGCATCTCGGGGCAAATGAATAAATATGAAAGATCATCTTTTAGTTCACCGACCGAATATTCCCTTAAGAACACTAGCTTTCGGCTTCACCCAGTCTAAGGTACACATCCGGCTGACCCGGCAGTAACAATCGCAGAGGTGCTCCCTTTACCACCTAGCCGAATGAACGGGAACATAGAGGTAAGCACAGGAGCCAGGCAACCCAGCTTGGCCAAAACTTAAGTCATATCGATGCATATAATGGTGTATAAAAGGTTCATGCGGAAGCATCACACATGTTTTGGGCATGAGGCCCATTTTATATAAACTTCTTGGTAGAGAAGCCCCCAGGTATTGTGAGTGCAGGTAGCGCGTCGGGTGCGTGCGAATATTGCACATGCAAGCCCCTAAGGGCTTGTGAGAAAAAAGGGGAGGGAGAAGGAACAAAATCCCGGACTGCCAAAAATAAAAATAAAAAATAAAACAAAGGGACGAGGGAAGGAGACGAACACGGAGTCCGGTGCTAGGCGTAGAACCTTCATAGGCGTGCTGCATTCCATGGGTTCGGCTCGAGTCGGTTGTCCGATGCGCCTCGCAGACGGTACGCTCCCCGGTCAGTACTTGGTCGATGATGAAGGGGCCCTCCCATTTGGGCTTTAATTTATCCTTTTTCTTGTCCGGCAGGTGTAGAACTAGTTCACCAACGTTATATGTTTTGGCCCGTACTTCTCTGCTTTGGTATCTTCGAGCCTGCTGTTGATAGAATGCGGAACGAGCCTTTGCCACGTCGCGCTCCTCTTCCAATGCGTCCAAGCTGTCCTGCCGATCAAGCTCGGCTTCTCTTTCTTCGTACATGCGCACTCGAGGTGAGTCATGGATTATGTCGCATGGCAGTACTGCTGCGCCGTATACCATAAAAAATGGTGTGAATCCGGTAGCGCGATTCGGCGTGGTCCACAGCCCCCAGAGTACGGAGTCAAGCTCCTCTACCCAGTGCATGTTAGATTCCTTGAGGGATCGCACTAGTCTGGGTTTGATGCCGCTCATAATGAGACCATTGGCCCGTTCGACTTGACCGTTAGTTTGAGGGTGATAGACTGAAGCATAGTCGAGCTTGATGCCCAGGTTTTTGCACCAAAGTTTGACTTCATCGGCCGTGAAGTTTGTGCCGTTGTCGGTTATGATGCTGTGGGGGACGCCGTAACGGTGTACGACCCCGGATATGAAGTCTATCACTGGTCCGGATTCGGCCGTCTTTACAGGCTTGGCTTCTATCCATTTGGTGAATTTGTCCACCATGACCAGTAGGTCTTTTTGCTTGTGGGTTCCTCCTTTAAGGGGTCCGACCATGTCAAGCCCCCAGACCGCGAAAGGCCAGGTAATGGGTATAGTTTTGTAGGGCGGTAGGCGACATGTGGCTTTGGTTGGCGAATAACTGGCAACCAACACATCATTGCACTAAGTCCTGAGCGTCTGCCCGGGCCGTTGGCCAATAAAATCTGGTACGGAAGGCCTTGCTTACAAGGGCCCGGGCTGCGGCGTGGTGCCCGCCGAGTCCGGCATGAATTTCAGCCAAAAGGTCTCGCCCTTCTTCTTCAGAGATACACCTTTGAAGGACTCCGGTTGTGCTTTTCTTGTAAAGCTCTCCCTCGTGGACTTTGTAGGCTTTAGATCGCCGCACTATGCAGTGGGCCTCATTTTGGTCCTCAGGAAGTTCCTGCCTAGTTAGGTAGGCTAGGAATGGTTCTGTCCAATGGGCAATGACTGCCATTATTTCGTGGGCTGACGGCGTTGTTTCGTTGGCGTAGCCCCCAATTGTGTCAGAATGTTCGGTGAGGGGCAGTGTAGTTGTGTCCGGGCTATTGTTTCCGGATTCTCCTTCCCATGATACAGATGGCTTGAACAGCCTTTCTAGGAAGATGTTGGGAGGGACGGCCTCGCGCTTGGCACCGATGCGTGCCAGCACGTCTGCTGCTTGGTTATTTTCCCGGGCTATGTGATGAAATTCGAGCCCCTCAAACCGAGCTGACATCTTTAAGATGGCGTTGCAGTAAGCTGCCATTTTCGGGTCCTTGGCGTCGAAGTCTCCATTTATTTGGGATACTGCGAGATTTGAATCCCCGCGGACCTCTAGGCGCTGAATGCCCATGGAGACTGCCATTCGGAGGCCATGTAAAAGGGCCTCGTATTCGGCTGCGTTGTTCGAATCCGTGTACATTATCTGAAGTACGTATTGGACTGTGTCCCCGGTTGGGGATGTCAGAACGACGCCAGCCCCCAGGCCAGCCAACATTTTGGAGCCGTCGAAGTGCATGATCCAGTTGGAGTATGCGCCGTATTCTTTAGGGAGTTCGGCTTCAGTCCATTCGGCGATGAAGTCGGCCAAAACCTGCAACTTAATAGCTCGCCTTGGCTTGTAGGTTATGTCGAACGGGAGGAGCTCGATGGCCCATTTGGCAATCCGGCCCGTTGCGTCGCGGTTGTTTATAATGTCATTAAGGGGTACTTCGGATGCCACTGTTATGGAGCACTCTTGAAAGTAGTGTCGCAGCTTCCGGGATGCCATGAACACCGCATATGCTATCTTTTGATAATGCGGGTATCGTGACTTGCATGGAGTTAGCACAGTGGACACGCAGTACACTGATTTTTGGAGGGGGAACTTGTGTCCATCCGCTTCTCGTTCGACGACGAGCACCGCGCTTACAACTTGATGGGTTGCCACGATGTATAATAGCATTGGTTCGCCCGTGTTGGGCATGGCCAGGACCGGATTTGTTGCCAATATGGCTTTTATTTCTTCGAGTCCGGCCGTGGCGGCCTCCGTCCACTCGAAGTGGTCGGTGCGCCGCAGGAGGCGATAGAGGGGTAATGCCTTTTCTCCTAAGCGGGAGATAAAGCGGCTTAGAGCCGCCACGCATCTTGTCAGTTTTTGTATTTGTTTGAGGTCCTTTGGGGTATCTAATTGTGACAGAGCTCGGATCTTGGCTGGGTTTGCTTCAATTCCTCTACCGGATACGATGAAGCCCAGGAGCTTTCCGGCTGGTACGCCGAAAACGCATTTTTCTGGGTTGAGCTTAATGTCATATGTTCGGAGATTGTCGAACATGAGCCTCAAGTCATCTACTAGAGTATCGACGTGTTTTGTTTTGACGACCACGTCATCTATGTATGCTTCGACTATTTTGACGATCTGGTTAGCCAGACATGTCTGAATCATGCGCTGATATGTTGCACCGGCGTTTTTGAGCCCGAAGGGCATCGTGTTGAAGCAGAATGGGCCGTATGGGGTGATGAATGCCGTTGCGGCCTGGTCTAACTCTGCCATCTTGATTTGATGGTAGCCAGAGTATGCATCGAGGAAACACAATGAGTCGTGTCTTGCGGTGGCATTGATGATTTGATCAATTCGGGGGAGTGGGAAAGGGTCCTTTGGACATGCCTTGTTTAGATCTTTGAAATCGACACATAGACGCCAAGATTTGTCCTTCTTTGGTACCATCACCAGGTTTGCTAGCCAGTCCGGATGTTTTATGTCTCTGATGAATCCGGCTTCCAGCAGTTTTGCTAGCTCCTCTCCCATGGCTTGTCTCTTAGGTTCGAAAAAGCGCCGTAGGGTCTGCTTGACGGGTTTAAACCCTTTTATGATGTTCAGGCTGTGCTCGGCCAGCCTGCGTGGGATTCCTGGCATATCCGAGGGGTGCCAGGCGAAAATGTCCCAATTTTCTCGCAGAAAGTCTCTGAGTGCGGCGTCTACATCGGGTTTTAATTGTGCCCTGATGGAGGCCGTTTTTGTAGGGTCCATTGGATGGACTTGGAATTTGACTATTTCGTCCGCTGGTTTGAAAGAGGTGGACTTGGATCTCTTGTCTAGTATCACATCGTCTCTGTCCATCGTAGAGCAGCAACGCCGTCAATTCCTCGGCCGCTAGGGCCTCGGATAATGCCTCCAGGGCCAGTGCGGCTGTCTTCTTTTCACCGCGGAGCGCTATGTCCGGATCACTTGCGAGAGTGATGATTCCGTTGGGCCCGGGCATTTTGAGCTTTATGTACCCGTAATGGGGTATATCTTGGAAAATTGTAAATGCTTCTCGACCTAGCAGAGCGTGGTAGCCGCTGCTGAACGGGGCCACTTGAAACATGACCTCCTCGGATCTGTAATTGTCCGGCGTGCCGAACACCACATCTAGTGTGATTTTTCCTGAACAGCACGCTTCCCGGCTTGGGATTATTCCCCTAAAAGTTGTGTTGCTTCGCTCAATGCGGCTCCAGTCGATTTCCATTTTTCGCAGGGTTTCCTCGTAGATGAGGTTGAATCCGCTGCCGCCATCCATGAGTACCTTTGTAAGTTGGAAGCCGTCCACTATCGGACTGAGGACCAATGCGGCTGGTGCTCGGGCTGTCCGGAATTTAGGTTCGTCACTGGCATTAAAGGTGATAGCCATGTCACTCCATGGGTTTATTGTTGCTACTTGGTAGATTTCGGCGAGGTTGCGGAGCGTTCGTTTCCTTGCATTGTTTGATGTGAAGGTCTCGAAGACTGTCGACACCGTACTGGGGAGGTATTCTTCGGGTGCTGGAGTTAAAAGCTTCTCGCCACTTCTGGCTACCTGCCGTAGTATCCAACATGCTCTGAGGCTGTGCGTTGGTGTGGCTTTCCCTGAATTATGAATTTTACAGGGTCCATTGAGCCATCCTTCCAATACGGTCCCGTACCCTGTAGAGGGTTTTTGTTTTTTGATGTTTGGCTCAGATACCTGGCGATAATGCGCCCTTTTGTTTCGGACTCGTGTTATATTCGGGGCCGGATTGTCCCAGAATTTATCTTCGGTTTTCCGAACGCTTTCAGTCGCACAATACTTTCGTACTATGGATGTCAAGTCGGCAAATCGTGTAATTTCGTGGCGACTTATGGCATTGAGGATTCCGATGTCCGTGCAGTTGTTAAAGAAGAGTGAAATTGCTTCTTTCTCCCGGCAGTCCCTTATCCTGTTCATAACCAGGAGGAATCTGGCCCAGTAGTGGTGTACTGTTTCTCCGGACTCTTGTCGTATTAGGGATAAATCCTGTATAGTTGGGTGGGCGGGTGGAAATAAACCCGGAACCCTGCCCGATGTAAGATTCAGGGGCCGAGCGGTTTCCGAATTCGGAAGCTTGTTTTCTCGGATATTATTCAATGAATCGGGCCTGCTGCCTGACTTTAGGTTCAGGGTTCGGGCGACATCCTCCCCTCCGCGGGTATCCGTCTTGGAGGGATCGGGAATCCGGATGCATATGGTCCTTAGGGCGGGCAAAGACTCGCCGCATTGTTCTTACACCACTTCGACATGGTGGGTAATCTGGGGAGAGTCAATCTCTCTCTGATCAGGTTTAAGCCCAATGTGGTCGTAATCAGTAGTGACTCCCAGGGCCGCGATGTGATCCAAGAGTTCGTTCAGGGAGAAGAGCTCCATCGGATCTAACTGCTCGGCGAGCTCCGAGCTGATGTGAAGATTGCTTTCGATAGCCCGAGAGGTCATCGTTGGCGCGGCGGCCGGACTGGCGGTCATCAAAAACCTGCCTAGCCGGAGAGTTTGGCCGACAACCAAAGCTCCTTTAGCAACGACGCCGTATTTAAAGACGGGATGCGGCATCCTTCCTGATGGTGGCGACACAATGGAACTCTCAATGAAAGCACCAATGTCGGTGTCAAAACCGGCGGATCTCGGGTAGGGGGTCCGGACACCCCCTAATCTAGGACTCCCTCAGTCTCTCTCAAGCAACCCTGCAACCAAATAACAAAGAGTCTCTGGTGTCCCCAACACACCCAATACAATGGTAAATTGTATAGGTGCACTTGTTCAGCGAAGATATGGTGATACAAGTGCAATATGGATGGTACATAAAGGTTTTGGTAATCTGAAAATATAAAAACAGCAAGGTAACTAATGATAAAAGTGAGCGTAAATGGTGTTGCAATGCTAGGAAACAAGGCATAAGGTTCATACTTTCACTAGTGCAAGTTCTCTCAACAATAATAACATACTTGGATCATATAACAATCCCTCAACATGCAACAAAGAGTCACTCCAAAGCCACTAATAGTGGAGAACAAACGAAGAGATTATGGTAGGGTATGAAACCACCTCAAAGTTATTCTTTCGGATCAATCTATTCAAGAGTTCGTACTAGAATAACACCTTAAGACATAAATCAACCAAAACCCTAATGTCACCTAGATACTCCATTGTCACCTCAAGTATCCGTGGGCATGATTATACGATATGCATCAAACAATCTCAGATTCGTCTATCCAACCAACACAAAGTACTTCAAAGAATGCCCCAAAGTTTCTATCGGAGAATCAAGACGAAAATGTGTGCCAACCCCTATGCATAGGTTCATGGGCGGAACCCGCAAGTTGATCACCAAAACATACATCAAGTGGCACGTGATATCTCATTGTCACCACAGATAAGCACGGCAAGACATACATCAAGTGTTCTCAAATCCTTAAAGACTCAATCCGACAAGATAACTTCAAGAGGAAAACTCAATTCATCACAAGAGAGTAGAGGGGGAGAAACATCATAAGATCCAACTATAATAGCAAAGCTCGCGATACATTAAGATCGTGCCATAGAGAGAACACGAGAGAGAGAGAGAGATCAAACACATAGCTACTGGTACATACCCTCAGCCCCGAGGGTGAACTACTCCCTCCTCATCATGGAGAGCGCCGGGATGATGAAGATGGCCACCGGTGATGGGTTCCCTCTCCGGTAGGGTGCCGGAACGGGCTCCCGAGAGGTTTTTGAGTGGCTACAAAGGCTTGCGGCGGCGGAACTCCTGATCTATCTTCCTATTCGATGATTTTAGGGTATATGGGAATATATAGGCGAAAGAAGTCGGTCGGGGGAGCCTCGAGGGGCCCACAAGACAGGGGGCGCGCCCAGGGGGGGTGGGCGCGCCCTCCTATCTCCTGGCCTCCTCGAAGCTTCCCTGGCTTGTACTCCAAGTCTCCCGGATCATGTTCGTTCCAAAAATAACGCCCCCGAAGGTTTCATTCCGTTTGGACTCCGTTTGATATCCCTTTTCTTCGAAATACTGAAACATGCAATAAAACAACAATATGGGCCGGGCCTCTGGTTAATAGGTTAGTCCCAAAAGTAATATAAAAGTGTATAATAAAGCCCATAATCATTCAAAACAGATAATAAAATAGCATGAATGCTTCATAAATTATAGATACGTTGGAGACGTATCAGCATCCCCAAGCTTAATTCTTGCTCGTCCTCGAGTAGGTAAATGATAAAAGAAAGAATCTATGAAGTGTGAATGCTAGAGGGTGCACAAGTTTGATCAATGATAATTTCAATCACCTTTTCTAGCATGATTATATGTCATAACAGTAGTTCATCTCATAAAACTTCTCAAGATCAAGTAACAAGCTATTCACATGTTAAAGCATAGACCATAAACTTTCTTGAAAACTAGAAAACTTCATTCTCAGTCATCAAACAATTACAATTCATCTTATTTTCAGGAAGGGTCTATGTCAGAGCTTTGATTTAGCAAACTCCACATACTCAACTATCATATAGTCTTCTACAATTGCTAACACTCACGCAATACTTGTGTTTATGGAGTTTCAATCGGACACTGAGAAAGATAGGGGCTGATGTCTACTACACAACCTTCTTCTTGTAGACGTTGTTGGGCCTGCAAGTGCATAGGTTTGTAGGACAGTAGCAAATTTCCCTCAAGTGGATAACCTAAGGTTTATCAATCCGTAGGAGGCGTAGGATGAAGACGGTCTCTCTCAAGCAACCCTGCAACCAAATAACAAAGAGTCTCTTGTGTCCCCAACACACCCAATACAATGGTAAATTGTATAGGTGCACTAGTTCGGCGAAGAGATGGTGATACAGGTGCAAAATAGATAATAGATATAGGTTTTTGTAATATGAAATAATAAAAACAGCAAGGTAACAAGTGGTAAAAGTGAGCGTAAACGGTATTGCAATGGTAGGAAACAAGGCCTAGGGTTCATACTTTCACTAGTGCAAGTTCTCTCAACAATAATAACATAGATAGATCATATAACAAGCCCTCAACATGCAACAAAGAGTGACTTCAAAGCCACTAATAGCGGAGAACAAACGTAGAGATTATGGTAGGGTACGAAACCACCTCAAAGTTATTCGTTCGGATCGATCTATAAAAGATTTCGTACTAGAATAACACCTTAAGACACAAATCAACCAAAACCCTAATGTCACCTAGATACTTCATTGTCACCTCAAGTATGTGTGGGCATGATTATAGGATATGCATCACACAATCTCAGATTCATCCAACCAACATAAAAGTACTTCAAAGAGTGCCCCAAAGCTACTACCGGAGAGTCAAGAACGTGTGCCAACCCCTATGTATAGGTTCCCAATGTCATGAAACCCGCAAGTTGATCACCAAAGCATACATCAAGTGGCACATGATATCCCATTGTCACCATAGATAATCACGGCAAGACATACATCAAGTGTTCTCATAAAAGACTCAATCTGATAAAATAACTTCAAAGGGGAAACTCAATTCATCACAAGAGAGTAGAGGGGGAGAAACATCATAAGATCCAACTACAATAGCAAAGTTCGGGATACATCAAGATCATGCCATAGAGGGAACATGAGAGAGAGATCAAACACATAGCTGCTGGTACATACCCTCAGCCCCGAGGGTGAACTACTCCCTCCTCATCATGGATAGCGCCGGGATGATGAAGATGGCCACCGGTGATGGGATCCCCCTCCGGTAGGGTGCCGGAACAGGGCCCCGATTGGTTTTTGGTGGCTACAGAGGCTTGCGGCGGCGGAACTCCCGATCTATCTTCTTTTCTGGAAGTTTTAGGGTATGTAGGTATATATGGGTGAAAGGAGAACGTCGGTGGAGCTACGGGGGCCCCACGAGGCAGGGGGGTGCGCACAGGGGGGGGGGGGGCGCCCCCACCCTCGCGAGCACCTCCCGTATCTTCTGACGTGGGGTCCAAGTCCATCAGGTGGGTTTCCTTCCAAAAATAACTTCTCCAGTTGATCTCGTTCCGTTTTGACTCCGTTTGATATTCCTTTTCTTCGAAACACTGAAATAGGCATAAAACAACAAATCTGGGCTGGGCCTCTGGTTAATAGGTTAGTCCCAAAAATAATATAAAAGTGGATAATAAAGCCCAATATTGCCTAAAACAGTAGATAAAGTAGCATGGAGCAATCAAAAATTATAGATATGTTGGAGACGTATCAAACATCCCCAAGCTTAATTCCTGCTCGTCCTCGAGTAGGTAAATGATAAAAAAGAATTTTTGATGCGGAGTGATACTTTGGCATAATTCCAATGTAAATCTTCTTAATTGTGGCATGAATATTTAGATCCGAAAGATTCAAGACAAAAGTTCATATTGACATAAAAGTAATAATACTTCAAGTATACTAATCAAAGCAATCATCTCTTCTCAAAATAACATGGCAAAAGAAAGTTCATCCCTACAAAATCATATAGTTAGGCTATGCTTCATTTTCGTCACACAAAGATGTTCCCAACTTCTATACCCCCGATGACAAGCCAAGCGCGCCATGGATATAGCACTATGGGTGGAATAGAATATGATGATGGGGATTGTGTGGAGAAGATAAAAAAAGAGAAAGTCTCACATCGACAAGGATAATCAACGGGCTATGGATATGCCCATCAATTGATGTCAACATGAGGAGTAGGGATTGCCATGCAACGGATGCACTAGAGCTATGAATGCTCAACAAAAGAAAACTAGTGGGTGTGCATCCAACTTGCTTGCTCACGAAGACCTAGGGCATTTGAGGAAGCCCATCGTAGGAATATACAAGCCAAGTTCTATAATGAAAAATTCCCACTAGTATATGAAAGTGATAACACATGAGACTCTCTAAATGAAAAGCATGGTGCTACTTTGAAGCACAATATAGGAGACTCACTACATGAAGAACAAGGTGCTACTTTGAAGCACAAGTGTGGAAAAAAAGATAGTAGCATTGCCCTTTTTATTTATTTTCTTTTTTTGGGCCTTCTTTTTTTTGGCCTTTCTCTTTTTTTTGATTGGGCAATGCTCTAATAATGATGATCATCACACTTCTATTGATTACAACATAAGGATTACAACTCAAAACTTAGAACAAGATATGACTCTATATGAATGCCTCCGGCGGAGTACCGGGATGGTGCAATGAATCAAGAGTGACATGTATGAAAAATAATGCATGCTGGCCTTGCCACAAATATGATGTCAACTACATGATCATGCAATGACAATATGACAAAAGTAATGTATGTCATGATGATGATGATGGAAGTTGCATGGCAATATATCTCGAAATGGCTATGGAAATACCATAATAGGTAGGTATGGTGGCTGTTTTGAGGAAGATATATGGAGGTTTATGTGTGATAGAGTGTATCATATCATGGGGTTTGGATGCACTGGTGAAGTTTGCACCAACTCTCAAGGTGAGAAAGGGCAATGCGCGGTACCAAAGAGGCTAGCAAAGGTGGAAAGGTGAGAGTGCGTATAATCCAATGGACTCAACATTAGTCAAAAGAACTCATATACTTATTGCAAAAATTTAGAAGTCATCAAAAATCAAGTACTACGCGCATGCTCCTAGGGGGATAGATTGGTAGGAAAAGACCATCGCTCGTCCCCGACCGCCACTCATAAGGATGCACAAGCCAGGTACACTTCATGTTTCAAATTTGTTAGACAACTTTAACCATACGTGCACGCTACGGGACTTGCAAAATTCAACACAAGCATTTCCCAAATTCACAATTACTCAACTAGCACGACTTTGATATTATCACCTCCACATCTCAAAACAATTATCAAGCATCAAACTTTTCTTAGTATTCAACACACTCATAAGAAAGTTTCACATATCCTGAATACCAAGTATATTAATATTAAGAAAATTACCATGCTATTAATGACTCTCAAAATAATCTAAGTGAAGCATGAGAGATCAATAGTTTCTTTAAAACAAATCCACCACCGTGCTCTAAAATATATAAGTGAAGTACTAGAGCAATAAAAAAACTACTCTGAAAGATATAAGTGAAGATCAATGAGTAGTCGAATAATTATGCAACTATGTGAAGACTCTCCCATTTAAAGGATTTCAGATCTTGATACTTTATTCAAACAGCAAGTAAAGCTAAAGAAAACTACATTGCAAGGATAGCACAACTCATGTGAAGAAGCAAAAACTTAGGCTCAACCGATACTAACCGATAGTTGTTGAAGAAGAAAGGTGGGATGCCTACCGGGGCATCCCCAAGCTTAGATGCTTGAGACTTCTTGAAATATTATCTTGGGGTGCCTTGGGCATCCCCAAGCTTGAACTTTTGTGTCTCCTTAATTCCTCTCATATCATGGTTTCTCCTTTTATCAAAAGCTTCATTCACAACAAACTCAACAAGAACTCGTGAGATAGGTTAGTATAAACCAATGCAAAACCTTATCATTTTCTACTGTAACAAATCACTAAAATTATTATTCAACATTGCATACTAAATGTCTCTGCATATTTAGTACTCCTATCCTCAAATAGAATCATTAAACAAGCAAGCATATGCAAACAATGCAAACATAACAGCAATCTACCAAAACAGTACAGTCTGTAAAGAATGCAAGAATATCCATGCTTCCCTGACTCCAAAAATTATGAACTAAAATTCCCACTGTAATAAATTTATCAGAGCTTAATATGAAAACAGATTCAATGTTAGACCATTCTCTTACTTTTCTAGGGAATTTTTGCAACAGCGGTAAACTTTCTGTTTTCAAACAGCAACATGTATACTAGCAAAATAAGCATGGTAAAGGCTATCCTTGACTCTTTTATTGAACCTAAAGATGCAAAACATTATTCTAACTAACAGCAAGCAAAAACTAACAAGATATAATGATGCTCCAAGCAAAACACATATCATGTGGTGAATAAAAATATAGCTCCAAGTAAAGTTACCGATGAACGAAGACGAAAGAGGGGATGCCTTCCGGGGCATCCCCAAGCTTAGGCTCTTGCTTGTCCTTGAATATTACCTTGGGGTGCCTTGGGAATCCCCAAGATTAGGCTCTTTCCACTCCTTATTCCATAGTCCATCGAATCTTTACCCAAAACTTGAAAACTTCAACCACACAAAACTCAAAACAAAACTCGTAAGCTCCGTTAGTATAAGAAATGAAAACCACCACTTAGGTACTGTAATGAACTCATTCTAAATTCATATTGGTGTTAAACCTACTGTACTTCAAGTTATATATGGTTCATACCCTCCGATACTGCTCATAGATTCATCAAAATAAGCAAACAACACATAGAAAACAGAATCTGTCAAAAACAGAATAGTCTGTAGTAATGTGTATAAAACGTATACTTCTGGAATCCCAAAAATCATGAAATAAATTTCTGGACCTGAGCAATTTGTCTATTAATCATGTGCAAAAAGAATCAACCTAAAATCGCTCTCCAGTAAAAAATGGCAGCTAATCTCGTGAGCACTAAAGTTTCTGTTTTTCACAGCAAGATCACATAAACTTCACCCAAGTCTTCCCAAAGGTTCTACTTGGCACTTTATTGAAACAAAAGCTATAAGACATGATTACTACAGTATCATAATCATGTGGACACACAAAAAACAGTAAGGATAAATATTGGGTTGTCTCCCAACAAGCGCTTTTCTTTAACGTCTTTCTAGCTAGGCATGATGATGACAATGATGCTCACATAAAAGATAAGAATTGAAACATAACGGGAGCATCATGAAGCATATGACTAGCACATTTAAGTCTAACCCACTTCCTATGCATAGGGATTTTTTGAGCAAACAACTTATGGGAACAATAAGCAACTAGCATAGGAAGGTAACACAAGCATAGCTTCAAGAATTTAAGCACATAGGGAGGAAACTTGACATTATTGCAATTCCTACAAGCATATATTCCTCCCTCATAATAAATTTCAGTAGCATCATGAATGAATTCAACAATATAACCTGCACCTAAAGCATTCTTTTCATGATCTACAAGCATAGAATTTTTAATACTCTCCACATAAGCAAAATTCTTCTCATTCGGAATAGTAGTGGGAGCAAACTCAACAAAATAACTATCATGTAATTGAAAATTAAGATCAAGATGACACGCTTCATGGTTATCTTTATTCTTTAAAGCATACATGTCATCACGATAATCATCATAGATAGGAGGCATGCTTTCATCATAGTAAATTTGCTCATCAAATCTTGGGGGACAAAAAATATCATCTCCATCAAACATAGCTTCCCCAAGCTTCTGGCTTTGCATATCATTAGCATCATGGGTATTCAGGGAATTCATACTAACAACATTGCAATCATGCTCATCATTCACATATTTTATGCCAAGAATTCGATGTAATTCTTCTTCTAGTACTTGAGCACAATTTTCCTTATCATCATTCTCACGAAAGATATTAAAAAGATGAAGCGTATGAGGCAAACTTAACTCCATTTTTTTTGTAGTTTTCTTTTATAAACTGAACTAGTGATAAAACAAGAAACAAAAAAAGATTCGATTGCAATATCTAAACATATACCTTCAAGCGCTAACCTCCCCGGCAACGGCGCCAGAAACTGCTTGATTTCTACTACACAACCTTCTTCTTGTAGACGTTGTTGGGCCTGCAAGTGCACAGGTTTGTAGCACAGTAGCAAATTTCCCTCAAGTGGATGACCTAAGGTTTATCAATCCGTAGGAGGCATAGGATGAAGATGGTCTCTCTCAAGCAACCCTGCAAGCAAATAACAGAGAGTCTCTTGTGTCCCCAACACACCCAATACAATGGTAAATTGTATAGGTGCACTAGTTCGGCGAAGAGATGGTGATACAGGTGCAAAATAGATAATAGATATAGGTTTTTGTAATCTGAAATAATAAAAACAGCAAGGTAACAAGTGGTAAAAGTGAGCGTAAATGGTATTGCAATGGTAGGAAACAAGGCCTAGGGTTCATACTTTCACTAGTGCAAGTTCCCTCAACAATAATAACATAGATAGATCATATAACAAGCCCTCAACATGCAACAAAGAGTCACTCCAAAGCCACTAATAGCGGAGAACAAACGTAGAGATTATGGTAGGGTACGAAACCACCTCAAAGTTATTCGTTCGGATCGATCTATAAAAGAGTTCATACTAGAATAACACCTTAAGACACAAATAAACCAAAACCCTAATGTCACCTAGATACTCCATTGTCACCTCAAGTATCCGTGGGCATGATTATACGATATGCATCACACAATCTCAGATTCATCCAACCAACATAAAATTACTTCAAAGAGTGCCCCAAAGCTACTACCGGAGAGTCAAGAACATGTGCCAACGCCTATGCATAGGTTCCCAATGTCACGAAACCCGCAAGTTGATCACCAAAACATACATCAAGTGGCACATGATATCCCATTGTCACCACAGATAATCACGGCAAGACATACATCAAGTGTTCTCATAAAAGACTCAATCCAATAAAATAACTTCAAAGGGGAAACTCAATTCATCACAAGAGAGTAGAGGGGGAGAAACAGCATAAGATCCAACTACAATAGCAAAGCTCGGGATACATCAAGATCATGCCATAGAGGGAACACGAGAGAGAACACGAGAGAGAGAGATCAATACATACCCTCAGCCCCGAGGCTGAACTACTCCCTCCTCGTCATGGATAGCGCCAAGATGATGAAGATGGCCACCGGTGATGGGATCCCCCTCCGGCAGGGTGCCAGAACAGGGCCCCGATTGGTTTTTGGTGGCTACAGAAGCTTGCGTCGGCGGAACTCCCGATCTATCTTCTTTTCTGGAAGTTTTAGGGTACGTAGGCATATATGGGTGAAAGGAGAACGTCGGTGGAGCTACGGGGGCCCCACGAGGCAGGGGGCGCGCCCGGGGGGGCACCCTCGTGAGCACCTCCTGTATCTTCTGACGTGGGGTCCAAGTCCATCAGGTGGGTTTCCTTCCAAAAATAACTTCTCCAGTTGATTTCGTTCCGTTTTGACTCCGTTTGATATTCCTTTTCTTCGAAACACTGAAATAGGCATAAAACAGCAAATCTGGGCTGGGCCTCCGGTTAATAGGTTAGTCCCAAAAATAATATAAAAGTGGATAATAAAGACCAATATTGCCTAAAACAGTAGATAAAGTAGCATGGAGCAATCAAAAATTATAGATACGTTGGAGACGTATCAGGGGCTTATAGTGTTGCCTCCCAACGTATTCACCTTTGGGTGATGTCAACAATAATAGTTCATGCTAACTTACATCCAATTGGATATATATATATATCAGGATCTTTCCAACACGAGGTGCTTGACAAAGGATAAAATGAAAAAGGGAAAGGTGAAGATCACCTTGACTCTTGCATAACGTAAAAGACATAAAGTAAAAGATAGGCCCTTCGTAGAGGGAAGCAGAGGTTGTCATGCACTTTTATGGTTGGATGCACAAAATCTTAATGCAAAAGAACGTCACTTTATATTGCCACTTGTATATGGACCTTTATTATGCAGTCCGTCACTTTGATTGCTTCCATAACAAGATCGTATAAAGCTTATTTTCTTCACACTAATAGATCATGCATATTTAGAGAGCAATTTTTATTGCTTGCACCGATGACAACTTACTTGAAGGATCTTACTCAATCCATAGGTAGGTATAGTGGACTCTCATGGCAAAACTGGGTTTAAGGATATTTGGAAGCACAAGTAGTATCTCTACTTGGTGCAAGGAATTTGGCTAGCATGAGGGGGAAAGGCAAGCTCAACATGTTTGAATGATCCATGACAATATACTTTAACCGAGATGTGAGAAAACATAACCCATTACGTTGTCTTCCTTGTCAAACATCAACTCTTTAGCATGTCATACTTAATGAGTGCTCACAATTATAAAAGATGTCTAGGATAGTATATTTATATGTGAAATCTCTCTTCCTTCAATATTCTTTCATGAATTGTTCAAATGACTAATACAATGCTTGCTAACCTTCAATAAATTTACAACCTATACTTTTTAGATGTGAAGTCATTACTCCCCATGGGATAAGCAAATGAGACATATAAAATTTCAGATTTATGACATTCAACTCATTCAACCATTTACTCATAGGATATAAGTGAAGCACACGAGTAAATGACAAACTAGTCCAAAAAGATATAAGTGAAGATCAATGAGTAGCTAAATAATTATGTAACTATGTGAAGACTCTCCCTCATTAAAGAATTTCAGATCTTAAGTACTTTATTCAAGCAGCAAGCCAAGCAAAATAAAATGACATTGCAAGGATAGCACAACTCATGTGAAGAAGCAAAAACTTAGGCTCAACCGATACTAACCGATAGTTGTTGAAGAAGAAAGGTGGGATGCCTACGGGGCATCCCCAAGCTTAGATGCTTGAGACTTCTTGAAATATTATCTTGGGGTGCCTTGGGCATCCCCAAGCTTGAACTTTTGTGTCTCCTTAATTCCTCTCATATCATGGTTTCTCTTTTTATCAAAAGCTTCATCCACACCAAACTCAACAAGAACTCGTGAGATAGTTTAGTATAAACCAATGCAAAACCTTATCATTTTCTACTGTAACAAATCACTAAAATTATTATTCAACATTGCATACTAAATTTCTCTGCATATTTAGTACTCCTATCCTCAAATAGAATCATTAAACAAGCAAGCATATGCAAACAATGCAAACATAACAGCAATCTGCCAGAACAGTATAGTCTGTAAAGAATGCAAGATTCATCATACCTCCCTAACTCCAAAAATTATAAGAAAAATACTATGCTGTATAAGATTTATCAGAGCTCAATATGCAAAAAGTTTCAACATTATATCATGCTCTGAATTTTCTAGGGAATTTTTTCAGCAGCGGTAAACTTTCTGTTTTCAAACAAGCAACATGTATACTAGCAAAATAAGCATGGTAAAGGCTATCCTTGACATTTCTATTGAAACTAAAGATACAACACATTATTCTAAATAACAGCAAGCAAATACGAACAAGAGAAAATGACGCTCCAAGAAAAACACATATCATGTGGTGAATAAAAATATAGCTCCAAGTAAAGTTACCGATAGACAAAGACGAAAGAGGGGATACCATCCGGGGCATCCCCAAGCTTAGGCTCTTGGTTGTCCTTGAATATTACCTTGGGGTGCCTTGGGCATACCCAAGCTTAGGCTCTTGCCACTCCTTATTCCATAGTCCATCGAATCTTTACCCAAAACTTGAAAACTCCACAACACAAAACTCAACAGAAAACTCGTATGCTCCGTTAGTATAAGAGAATAAAACCACCACTTAGGTACTGTAATGAACTCATTCTAAATTCATATTGGTGTAATATCTACTGTATTCCAACTTCTCTATGGTTCATTGTCACGCCTAATATGCGATCCTATCCTAAAGGAACTCAAAGGTCCCACCAAGGATAGAAGCGCATATTGGAGACACTTTTGCAAGGTGGATATCATTACATCGTACCATTACATAATAGTTGGGGGATACATACAAGAGGCATACAATGCCACACGAATACAACATCACAATACATAAGAGAAACATCCGACTACGGATGAAACACAAACAGAAACTCAAACGACATCCACCCTGCTAGCCCGGGCTGCCGACCTGGAATCTATCCCCTGATCGAAGAAGAAGCAGAAGAAGAACTCCAAAACAAGCAAGCATCGCTCTCGCGTCACGATCATCGCATAACCTGTACCTGCAACTGTTGTTGTAGTAATCTGTGAGCCACGAGGACTCAGCAATCCCATTACCATGGGTATCAAGACTAGCAAAGCTTAATGGGTAAGGAAGGGGTAAAGTGGTGAGGTTGCAGCAGCGTCTAAGCATATATGGTGGCTAACATACGCAAATAAGAGCGAGAAGAGAGCAAACGGAATGGTCGAGAAGCTAGAAGTGATCAAGAAGTGATCCTGAAACTACTTACGTTCAAACATAACCCAAAACCGTGTTCACTTCCCGGACTCCGCCGAAAAGAGACCATCACGGCTACACACATGGTTGATGCGTTTTAATTTGAATCTGGTGTCAAGTTATCTACAACCGAACATTAACAAATTCCCATCTGCCACATAACCACAGGCACGGCTCTCGAAAGTTTAAACCCTGTAGGGGTGTCCCAACTTAGCCCATCACAAGCTCTCACGGTCAACGAAGGATATTCCTTCTCCCAGGAAGACCCGATCATTCTCGGAATCCCGGTTTACAAGACATTTCGACAATGGCAAAACAAGATCAGCAAAGTTGCCCGATGTGCCGACAAATCCCGATAGGAGTTGCACATATCTCATTCTCAGGGCACACCGGATGAGACAGGCTACGAGTAAAACCAGACCTCAAGTTTCCCCGAGGTGGCCCCGCAGGCGGCTCGGTTCGGACCAACACTCGAAGGAGCACTGGCCCCCGGGGGGGGGGGGGGGTGTTAAATAAAGATGACCCTCGGGCTCCGGAGACCCAAGGGAAAAAGGCTTAGGTAGGCAAATGGTAAAACCAAGGTTGGGCCTTGCTGGAGGAGTTTTATTCAAAGCGAACTGTCAAGGGGGTCCCATAAATCACCCAACCGCGTAAGGAACGCAAAATCAAGAAACATAACACCGGTATGACGGAAACCAAGGCGGCAAGATTGGAACAAAACACCAGGCATAAGGCCGAGCCTTCCACCCTTTACCAAGTATAGAGATGCATTAATTAAATACGAGATATTGTGATATCCCAACATAATCCTGTCCATCATGGAGCAATCTTCAACTTCACCTGCAACTAACAACGCTATAAGAGGGGCTGAGCAAAGCAGTAACATAGCCAAGCAACGGTTTGCTAGGAAGGGTGTAAAAGGTTAGAGGCTGACATGGCAATTTGGGAGGCTTGATGAACAAGTGATAGGTAGCGCAACATAGCGATAATACGAAGCAACTAGCATAGCAATGATAGTAATGAGATCCAGAGTAATGGTTATCTTGCCTGAAATCCCACAAGGAAGAAGAACGAGTCCATGAAGAAGATGAAGCCACGAAGATGAACCAAGCGTAGACCAACGAATCCTCACGATCGCAACAAAACAGGAACTAACGAGAAGGAGCACAACCGGAAAGAAGCAAACAACAAGGTAAACACACAACACATAGACATGGCATGATGCTCAACCAAGTATGATGCATGACAAAGGCTACATGAAGCTACTCATGGCAAGAGATGATGCATACAAGATCAACACATCAAAGCAAGTTTAAATGAGGCCGGAAACAACATATGACAAAACCGGAAAGACCCCATATGTAAATTTAGAATTTGGTCCAGATCTGAATAAACCTTATGTTCAAGTTGTTAAACAGCAAGTTAAAATGCACCAAGTTGATCTACACGAAATTCTAGTCAAGTTACATATAAAGTTCATCTAGTTCGGAGCTACGGCCTAGAAGATATGAGCAAAACAAGTTAAACATGGCATTGATGCAAAATGCATTCAAACATCAAGAAAACACTCTCAAAACAAGGATTCAACATGACAAGATGAAACTACATACAAATCTGAGCAAGTTTCATATAAAGCACACTCAAAACGGAGCAACGGTTCAACACATACACATGAAACAAGTTTAAAGGACAAGCTGTCCAAACAGCAACTAGGCATCTAGCAAGCATCAAAACAATATTCTACAGTACGTCAACATGAAAAAAGGCATGGACATGATGTACAGGTAAAGCATGACAAAACATGAACACTGAGCTATCTCCATAAATCACTAGAGCATGCTCAAAAGGTCATGGCAAGATGGCAAATAATAACAGTTTCACAGACTTTGCAGAAATCGCTGGACATGGCAGAAATAACATCAGGTTGCAATGTTTAGAGCTATCAAACAATATGCTACGGGACGTTATCATGGCAAACAAAGGCATGGAATGCTAATACTAAAGACAAAGAACAAAACTCCCTTACTCAACTTATTCCAAAGATCAACAGAAAAGATGGTAGCATCCATGCAAACATGGCAAATGATATGACAGATTCAGAATAACAGTACATGGCAGGAACAACAATAAGTAGGCATGTTGGTGAGCTTGTACAGCTCACTAAAGAGCAAAACATGGCATGAGAAGTCAACCAACAGTAATATGACATAATTATAAAGCTACACATGGCAAGAGCAAGTTCATAGGGTGCACGGATCACTA
The DNA here is from genome assembly GCF_002162155.2 of Triticum dicoccoides. NCBI lineage: Eukaryota > Viridiplantae > Streptophyta > Magnoliopsida > Poales > Poaceae > Triticum > Triticum dicoccoides. The sequence continues at coordinate 643,278,114 of NC_041383.1, read as the reverse complement.
GCAAAACTCATGGCCAAAACTGAACTTAATGTTAACAGGCTGACAAACATTATTTAGCAATTTGGGAGCAAGATTACAACAAGCTACGTCATGTTATAAATGCAACGAAGGCATGGCTGGATAGAGCATGCCATTTATAACAAAACATCCTTAGTGCATATCTCCAGATTATGCATATAATGACTTGTAGCAGCAAGTTTACATAGCATCATGATATAGCAGATTCAGCCTAACAAAACAGTAACAACAAGTACCCTACTTCACGAGCTTGATGCACTCACTACAAGACTCACAAAAATGCATGGTTTGCACCTATTTAAAGACGACATGATGTAGCTCAAAACTCATGTAGACATTAAGCTCATAGGATGCACACACAAAATGCAATTAAAAAGACAAAACAGCAAGTTCTGTTAACAAACAGCAGTTAACATCATTTAGCACTCTTGCAATGATGATTAGGGCATCCAGATGAACTCAAACAAGCATGGCACAATGGAACAAAATGAATAACATCTCACAATGAACACTTTGATATATGATACACTTGAATCGGAGCATAGAGCATGCAGTTGTGGCATGATGAACATGGGCACATAATGCAAGAAACTGGGGACTTGGTGAGATTTTACCCCGTGAAAAGCCGGACGAGGATGAACTGGGACGGAGGGATCAGGGCATGGGGAAGTCGTTTGGTTGGAGGAACCGGTGGATCTGGTCCCGGTTAGCCAGATCCGGGCGAGGACGGCAGCGGGGTTCTCCGGCGAGCGGCGCAGTGGCCGGAGACGACGGGGACGACGACGGGACAATAGGAGGAACGAGGGCGTGGTGCTCCAGCGAGCAGAGGTGGCGCGCAAGGCGGCGGTCGGTGGCGGTGGAGTTCGCGGGGGGCGAGGCTGGCGGTGCACGCGTCGACCGGTGACGAGGCGAAAGCGGCGGCGGCCGGCGGCGTGGGACTCCAGGCGACGAGCGGAGAAGCAGTAGGCGGCGGGCGGAGCTTGGCGGCGGGGCTCGCGGGACGCGGCGGAGCGGAGCGCGGGGGC